>NW_027465045.1:0-68995 GCF_043290135.1 Rhipicephalus microplus
TTCTAGTTGCGGAGTTTCTAGTTGCAGAGTTTCTAGTTGCGGACGTTCTAGCTGTGGAGTTTCTAGTTGCGGGCGCTCTAGCTGTGCAGTTTCTAGTTGCAGAGTTTCTAGTGGCGTAGTTTCTAGTTGTGGAGTTTCTAGTTGTGGAGTTTTTAGTTGCGCAGTTTCTAGTTTTGAAGTTTGAAGTTGTGGAATTTATATGTGTGGAGTTTTTAGTTGTGCAGTTTAATGTTGTCGAGTTTCTAGTTGCAGAGTTTCCTGTAGTGGAGTTTCTAGTTGTGCAGTTTTTAGTTGTGGAGTCTCTAGTTAATGAGTCTCTTGTTGTGGAATTTCAAGTTTTGGAGTTTCTAGTTGCGGAGTTTGTAGTTGCGGATAGTCTGGTGGTGGAGTTTCTAGTTGTGGAGTTTCTAGTTGCGGAGTTTCTTGCTGTGGAGTTTCTAGTGGCGGAGTCTCTAGATGTGGAGTCTCTAGTTGGGGAGTTTCTTGTTGTGGAGTTTCTAGTTCCGGAGTTTCTAGCTGCAGAGTTTCTAGTTGCGAAGTCTGTCGTTGCGGAGTCTCAAGTTGTAGAGTGTCTAGTCGTGGAGTTTCTAGTTGCGGAGTTTTCTAGTTGTGGAGTCTCTAGTTGTGGAGTTTCTAGTTGCAGAGTTTCTAGTTGCGGAGCCTGTCGTTGCGGAGTCTGAAGTTGTGGAGTGTCTAGTCGTGGAGTTTCTAGTTGCGAAGTTTTCTAGTTGTGGAGTTTCTAGTTGTGGAGTTTCTAGTTGCAGAGTTTCTAGTTGCGGAGTCTTTCATTGCGGAGTCTTAAGTTGTAGAGTGTCTAGTCGTGGAGTTTCTAGTTGCAGAGTTTTCTAATTGAGGAGTCTCTAGTTGTGGAGTTTTTAGTTGCGAAGTGTATAGTTTTGGAGTTTCTAGTTGTAAAGTTTCTAGTCGTGGAGTTTCTAGTGGCGGAGTTTTCTAGTTGTGGAGTCACTAGTTGTGGAGTTTCTAGTTGTGGAGTTTCTAGTTGTTGAGTTTCTAGTTGCCGAGTTTCTAGTTGCAAAGTCTCAAGTTGTGGAGTGTCTTGTCGTGGAGTTTCTAGTTGTGAAATTTTCTAGTTGTGGAGTTTTTAGTTGCGCAGTTTCTAGTTGTGGAGTTTCAAGTTGTGGAATTTATATGTGTGGAGTTTAATGTTGTCGAGTTTCCAGTTGCGGAGTTTCCAGTAGTGGAGTTTCTAGTTGTGCAGTTTTTAGTTGTGGAGTCTCTAGTTGTTGAGTCTCTTGTTGTGGAATTTCAAGTTGTGGAGTTTCTAGTTGCGGAGTTTGTAGTTGCGGAGCGTCTGGTGGTGGAGCTTCTAGTTGTGGAGTTTCTAGTTGCGGAGTTTCTAGCTGTGGAGTTTCTAGTTGCGGAGTCTCTAGATGTGGAGTCTCTAGTTGCGGAGTTTTCTAGTTGTGGAGTCTCTAGTTGTGGAGTTTCTAGTTGCGAAGTGTCTAGTTATAGAGTTTCTAGTTGTAAAGTTTCTAGTTGTGGAGTTTCTAGTTGCAGAGTTTCTAGTTGCGGACGTTCTAGCTGTGGAGTTTCTAGTTGCGAAGACTGTCGTTGCGGAGTCTCAAGTTGTAGAGTGTCTAGTCGTGGAGTTTCTAGTTGCGGAGTTTTCTAGTTTTGGAGTCTCTAGTTGTGGAGTTTCTAGCTGCAGAGTTTCTAGTTGCGGAGCCTGTCGTTGCGGAGTCTCAAGTTGTGGAGTGTCTAGTCGTGGAGTTTCTAGTTGCGAAGTTTTCTAGTTGTGGACTTTCTAGTTGTGGAGTTTCTAGTTGCAGAGTTTCTAGTTGCGGAGTCTTTCATTGCGGAGTCTCAAGTTGTAGAGTGTCTAGTCGTGGAGTTTCTAGTTGCAGAGTTTTCTAGTTGAGGAGTCTCTAGTTGTGGAGTTTTTAGTTGCGAAGTGTCTAGTTTTGGAGTTTCTAGTTGTAAAGTTTCTAGTCGTGGAGTTTCTAGTTGCGGAGTTTTCTAGTTGTGGAGTCACTAGTTGTGGAGTTTCTAGTTGTGGAGTTTCTTGTTGCGGAGTTTCTAGTTTCAGAGTTTCAAGTTGCGGACGTTCTAGCTGTGGAGTTACTAATTGCAGAGTTTCTAGTTGCAGAGTTTTTAGTTGTAGAGTTTCTAGTTGTGGAGTTTTAGTTGCGGATTTTCTTGTTGCAGAGTTTCGAGTTGCAGAGTTTCAAGTTGTGGAGTTTCTGGTTGCGGAGTCTCTAGTTGTGGAGTTTCTAGTTGCGGAGTTTCTAGCTGTGGAGTTTCTAGTTGCGGAGTCTCTAGTTGTGCAGTCTCTAGTTGTGGGGTTTCTAGTTGCGGAGTTTCTAGTTGTGGAGTTTCTAGTTGTGGAGACTCTAGTTGTGGAGTTTCTAGTTGTGGAGTTTCTAGCTTTTGAGTTTCTAGTTGGAAGTTTCTAGTTGCGGAGTTTCTAGTGGCGGAATCTGTCGTTGCGGAGCCTCAAGTTGTGAAGTGTCTAATCGTGGAGTTTCCAATTGCGGAGTTTTCTTTTTGTGGAGTCTCCAGTTGTGAAATTTCTAGTTTTAGAGTTTCTAGTTGCGGAGTTTCTAGTTGCGGAGTGTCTGGTGGTGGAGTTTCTAGTTCTGGAGTTTCTAGTTGTGGAGTCTGTAGTTGTGGAATTCGTAGTTGTGGAGTATCTGGTTGTGGTGTTTCAAGTTGTGGAGTTTCTATTTGTGGAGTTTCTAGTTGTGGAGTTTCTAGTGGCGGAGTTTCTAGTTGCGGAGTTTCTAGTTGTGGAGTTTCTAGTTGCACAGTCTCTAGTTGGCAGTCTCTAGTTGTGGAGTTTCTAGTTGTGGAGTTTATAGCTGTGGAGTTTTCACTTGCGTTGGTTCTAGTTGCAGAGTTTCTAGTTGCGCAGCCTGTCATTGCGGAGTGTCAAGTTGTGGAGTGTCTTGTCGTGGAGTTTCTAGATGCGAAGTTTTCTAGTTGCTGAGTCTCTAGTTGTGGAGTTTCTAGTTGTGGAGTTTCTAGTTGTGGAATTGCTAGTTGAAGAGTTTCTAGTAGCGGAGACTTTCGTAGCGGAGGTTCAAGTTGTAGAGTGTCTAGTCGTGGAATTTCGAGTTGCAGAATTTTCTAGTTGTGGAGTCTGTAGTTGTGTAGTTTCTAGTTGCGAAGTGTCTAGTTATGGAGTTTCTAGTTGTAAAGTTTTTAGTTGTGGAGTTTCTAGTTGCGGAGTTTCTAGCTGTGGAGTATCTTGTTGCGGAGTCTCTAGTTGTGCAGTCTCTAGTTGTGGAGTCTCTTGCTGTAGAGTTCCTAGTTGGGGAGTTTCTAGTTGTTGAGTTTCTAGTTGCCGAGTTTCTAGTTGCAAAGTCTCAAGTTGTGGAGTTTCTAGTTGTGGAGGTTCTAGTTGTGGAGTTTCTAGTTTCGGAGTTTCTAGCTGTGGAGTTTCTAGTTTCAGAGTCTCTAGTTGGCAGTCTCTAGTTGTGGAGTTTCAAGTTGCGGAGTTTCTAGTTGGGGAGTTTCTAGTTGTGGAGACTCTAGTTGTGGAGTTTCTAGTTGTGGAGTTTCTAGCTTTGGAGTTTCTAGTTGCGAAGTTTACTAGTTGCAGAGTTTCTAGTTGCAAGTTTCTAGCTGTGGAGTTTATAGTGGCGGAGTTTCTGGTTGCAGAGTTTCTAGTTGCGGAGTCTGTCGTTGCGGAGTCTCAAGTTGTGGAGTGTCTAGTCGTGGAGTTTCTAGTTGCGGAGTTTTCTAGTTGGGGAGTTTCTTGTTGTAGAGTTTCTAGTTTTAAATTTCTAGTTGTGGATTTTCTAATTGCAGAGTTTCTAGTTGCGGAGTTTCTAGTTGTGTAGATTCTAGTTGGGGAGTTTCTACTTGAGTTTATAGTTGTGGATTTTCTTGTTGCAGAGTTTAGAGTTGCAGAGTTTCAAGTTGTGGAGTATGTCGATGCAGACTCTCAAGTTTGGAGTGTCTAGTCGTGGAGTTTCTAGTTTCGGAGTTTTCTAGTTGTGGAGTATCTAGTTGTGGAGTTTCTAGTTGCGGAGTTTCTGACTTTGGAGTTTCTAGTTGCAGAGTCTCTAGTTGTCCAGTCTCTAGTTGTGGAGTTTCTAGTTGTGAAGTTGATAGTTTTGGTGACTCTAGTTGTGGAGTTTCTAGTTGCGGAGTTTCTAGTTGCAGAATTTCTAGTTGCAAGTTTCCAGCTATGGAGTTTCAAGTTGCGGAGTTTCTAGCTGTGAAGTTTCTAGTTGCGGAGTCTCTAGATGAGGAGTCTCTAGTAGTGGAGTTTCTAGTTCTGGAGTTTCTAGTTCTGGAGTTTCTAGTTGCAGAGTTTTTACTTGAAAAGTCTGTCGTTGCGGAGTCTCAAGTTGTAGAGTGTCTAGTCGTGGAGTTTCTAGTTGCGGAGTTTTCTAGTTGTGGAGTCTCTAGTTGTGGAGTTTCTAGTTGCGAAGTGTCTAGATATAGAGTTTCTAGTTGTAGAGTTTTTAGTTGTGGAGTTTCTAGTTGCGGAGTTTCTAGCTGTGGAGTATCTTGTTGCGGAGTCTCTAGTTGTGCAGTCTCTAGTTGTGGAGTCTCTTGCTGTAGAGTTCCTAGTTGGGGAGTTTCTAGTTGGGGAGTTTCTAGCTGTGGAGTTTCTTGTTGCGGAGTTTCTAGTTGCAGAGTTTCTAGTTGCGGACGTTCTAGTTGCGGAGTCTCTAGTTGTGGAGTTTCTAGTTGCGGAGTTTCTAGCTGTGGAGTTTCTAGTTTCGGAGTCTCTAGTTGTGCAGTCTCTAGTTGTGGAGTTTCTCGTTGTGGAGTTTTTAGTTGTAAAGACTCTAGTTGTGGAGTTTCTAGTTGAGGAGTTTCTAGCTTTTTAGTTTCTAGTTGCGGAGTTTCTAGTTGCGGAGTTTCTAGTTGCAAGTTTCTAAGAAAGCTGTGGAGTTTATATTTGCGGGATTTCTGGTTGCAGAGTTTCTAGTTGCGGTGTCTGTCGTTGCGGAGTCTCAAGTTGTGGAGTGTCTAGTCGTGGAGTTTCTAGTTGCGGAGTTTTCTAATTGGGGAGTTTTTTGTTGTAGAGTTTAGTTTTAAATTTCTAGTTGTGGATTTTCTAATTGCAGAGTTTCTAGTAGCGGACTTTCTAGTTGTGTAGATTCTAGTTGGGGAGTTTCTACTCGAGTTTATAGTTGTGAATTTTCTTGTTGCCGAGTTTCGAGTTGCAGAGTTTCAAGTTGTGGAGTATGTCGTTGCAGAGTCTCAAGTTGTGGAATGTCTAGTCGTGGAGTTTCTAGTTTCGGAGTTTTCGAGTTGTGGAAATTCTAGTTGTGGAGTTTCTATTTGCGGAGTTTCTGACTGTGGAGTTTCTAGTTGCAGAGTCTCTAGTTGTGCAGTCTCTAGTTGTGGAGTTTCTAGTTGTGGAGTTTATAGTTGTGGAGACTCTAGTTGTGGAGTTTCTAGTGGCGGAGTTTCTAGTTGCAGAGTTTCTAGTTGCAAGTTTCTAGTTGTGGAGACTCTAGTTGTGGAGTTTCTAGTTGTGGAGTTTCTAGCTTTGGAGTTTCTAGTGTCGGTGTTTACTAGTGGCAGAGTATCTAGTTGCAAGTTTCTAGCTGTGAAGTTTATAGTGGCGGAGTTTCTGGTTGCAGAGTTTCTAGTTGCGGAGTCTGTCGTTGCGGAGTCTCAAGTGGTGGAGTGTCTAGTCGTGGAGATTCTAGTTGCGGAGTTTTCTTTTTGAGGAGTCTCCAGTTGTGGAATTTCTAGTTGTAGAGTTTCTAGTTCTGGAGTTTCTAGTTGTGGAGTCTGTAGTTGTGGAGTATCTGGTTGTGGTGTTTCAAGTTGTCGAGTTTCTAGTTGTGGAGTTTCTAGTTGCGGAGTTTCTAGTTGTTGAGTTTCTAGTTGCCGAGTTTCTAGTTGCAAAGTCTCAAGTTGTGGAGTTTCTAGTTGTGGAGGTTCTAGTTGTGGAGTTTCTAGTTTCGGAGTTTCTAGCTGTGGAGTTTCTAGTTGCAGAGTCTCTAGTTGGCAGTCTCTAGCTATGGAGTTTCTAGTTGCGGAGTTTCTAGTTGGGGAGTTTCTAGTTGTGGAGACTCTAGTTGTGGAGTTTCTAGCTGTGGAGTTTCTAGCTTTGCAGTTTCTAGTTGCGGTGTTTACTAGTGTCAGAGTATGTAGTTGCAAGTTTCTAGCTGTGGAGTTTATAGTGGCGGAGTTTCTGGTTGCAGAGTTTCTAGTTGCGGAGGCGGAGTCTGTCGTTGCGGAGTCTCAAGTTGTGGAGTGTCTAGTCGTGGAGTTTCTAGTTGCGGAGTTTTCTAGTTGGGGAGTTTCTTGTTGTAGAGTTTCTAGTTTTAAATTTCTAGTTGTGGATTTTCTAATTGCAGAGTTTCTAGTTACGGAGTTACTAGTTGTGTAGATTCTAGTTGGGGAGTTTCTACTTGAGTTTATAGTTGTGGATTTTCTTGTTGCAGAGTTTAGAGTTGCAGAGTTTCAAGTTGTGGAGTATGTCGATGCAGAGTCTCAAGTTTTGGAGTGTCTAGTCGTGGAGTTTCTAGTTTTGGAGTTTTCTAGTTGTAGAGTATCTAGTTGTGGAGTTTCTAGTTGCGGAGTTTCTGACTGTGGAGTTTCTAGTTGCAGAGTCTCTAGTTGTGCAGTCTCTAGTTGTGGAGTTTCTAGTTGTGGAGTTGATAGTTGTGGTGACTCTAGTTGTGGAGTTTCTAGTTGCGGAGTTTCTTGTTGCAGAGTTTCTAGTTGCAAGTTTCCAGCTATGGAGTTTCAAGTTGCGGAGTTTCTAGCTGTGAAGTTTCTAGTTGCGGAGTCTTCAGATGAGGAGTCTCTAGTTGTGGAGTTTCTAGTTCTGGAGTTTCTAGTTCTGGAGTTTCTAGTTGCAGAGTTTTTACTTGCGAAGTCTGTCGTTGCGGAGTCTCAAGTTGTAGAGTGTCTAGTCGTGGAGTTTCGAGTTGCGGAGTTTTCTAGTTGTGGAGTCTCCAGTTGTGGAGTTTCTAGTTGCGAAGTGTCTAGATATAGAGTTTCTAGTTGTAAAGTTTTTAGTTGTGGAGTTTCTAGTTGCGGAGTTTCTTGTTGCGGAGTTTCTAGTTGCAGAGTTTCTAGTTGCGGACGTTCTAGTTGCGGAGTCTCTAGCTGTGGAGTTTCTAGTTGCGGAGTTTCCAGCTGTGGAGTTTCTAGTTGCGGAGTCTCTAGTTGTGCAGTCTCTTGTTGTGGAGTTTCTCGTTGTGGAGTTTCTAGTTGTGGAGTTTTTAGTTGTAAAGACTCTAGTTGTGGAGTTTCTAGTTGTGGAGTTTCTAGCTTTTCAGTTTCTAGTTGCGGAGTTTCTAGTTGCGGAGTTTCTAGTTGCAAGTTTCTAGCTGTGGTGTTTATAGTGGCGGAGTTTCTAGTTGCAGAGTTTCTAGTTGTGGAATCGGTCGTTGCGGAGTCTCAAGTGGTGGAGTGTCTAGTCGTGGAGATTCTAGTTGCAGAGTTTTCTTTTTGTGGAGTCTCCAGTTGTGGAATTTCTAGTTGTAGAGTTTCTAGTTCTTGAGTTTCTAGTTATGGAGTCTGTAGTTTCGGAGTATCTGGTTGTGGATTTTCTAGTTGCGGAGCTTCTAGCTGTGGAGTTTCTAGTTGCGGAGTCTCTAGTTGTGCAGCCTCTAGTTGTGGAGTTTCTCGTTGTGGAGTTTCTAGTTGGGGAGTTTCTAGTTGTGGAGACTCTAGTTGTGGAGTTTCTAGCTGTGGAGTTTCTAGCTTTGGAGTTTCTAGTTGCGGTGTTTACTAGTGTCAGATTAGCTAGTTGCAAGTTTCTAGCTGTGGAGTTTATAGTGGCGGAGTTTCTGGTTGCAGAGTTTCTAGTTGCGGAGTCTGTCGTTGCGGAGTCTCAAGTTGTGGAGTGTCTAGTCGTGGAGTTTCTAGTTGCGGAGTTTTCTAATTGGGGAGTTTTTTGTTGTAGAGTTTAGTTTTAAATTTCTAGTTGTGGATTTTCTAATTGCAGAGTTTCTAGTTGCGGAGTTTCTAGTTGTGTAGATTCTAGTTGGGGAGTTTCTACTTGAGTTTATAGTTGTGGATTTTCTTGTTGCCGAGTTTCGAGTTGCAGAGTTTCAAGTTGTGGAGTATGTCGTTGCAGAGTCTCAAGTTGTGGAATGTCTAGTCGTGGAGTTTCTAGTTTCGGAGTTTTCGAGTTGTGGAAATTCTAGTTGTGGAGTTTCTATTTGCGGAGTTTCTGACTGTGGAGTTTCTAGTTGCAGAGTCTCTAGTTGTGCAGTCTCTAGTTGTGGAGTTTCTAGTTGTGGAGTTTATAGTTGTGGAGACTCTAGTTGTGGAGTTTCTAGTTGCGGAGTTTCTAGTTGCAGAGTTTCTAGTTGCAAGTTTCTAGTTGTGGAGACTCTAGTTGTGGAGTTTCTAGTTGTAGAGTTTCTAGCTTTGGAGTTTCTAGTTGCGGTGTTTACTAGTGGCAGAGTATCTAGTTGCAAGTTTCTAGCTGTGGAGTTTATGGTGGCGGAGTTTCTGGTTGCAGAGTTTCTAGTTGCGGAGTCTGTCGTTGCGGAGTCTCAAGTGGTGGAGTGTCTAGTCGTGGAGATTCTAGTTGCGGAGTTTTCTTTTTGAGGAGTCTCCAGTTGTGGAATTTCTAGTTGTAGAATTTCTAGTTGTAGAGTTTCTAGTTCTGGAGTTTCTCGTTGTGGAGTCAGTAGTTGTGGAGTATCTGGTTGTGGTGTTTCAAGTTGTCGAGTTTGTAGTTGTGGAGTTTCTAGTTGCGGAGTTTCTAGTTGTTGAGTTTCTAGTTGCCGAGTTTCTAGTTGCAAAGTCTCAAGTTGTGGAGTTTCTAGTTGTGGAGTTTCTAGTTGTGGAGTTTCTAGTTTCGGGGTTTCTAGCTGTGGAGTTTCTAGTTTCAGAGTCTCTAGTTGGCAGTCTCTAGTTGTGGAGTTTATAGTTGCGGAGTTTCTAGTTGCAGAATTTTCTAGTTGTGGAGTCTCTAGTTGTGGAGTTTCTAGTTGCGGAGTTTCTAGCTGTTGAGTTTCTAGTGGCGGAGTCTCTAGATGTGCAGTCTCTAGTTGTGGAGTCTCTTGCTCTGGAGTTCCTAGTTGTGGAGCTTCTAGTTGGGAAGTTTCTAGCTGTGGAGTTTCTAGTTGTGGAGTTTCTAGTTGCAGAGTTTCTAGTTGCGGACGTTCTAGCTGTGGAGTTTCTAGTTCCAGAGTTTCTAGTTGCGGGCGCTCTAGCTGTGCAGTTTCTAGTTGCAGAGTTTCTAGTGGCGTAGTTTCTAGTTGTGGTGTTTCAAGTTGTGGAGTTTCTAGTTGTGGAGTTTCTAGTTGCGGAGTTTCTAGCTGTTGAGTTCTAGTTGCCGAGTTTCTAGTTGCAAAGTCTCAAGTTGTGGAGTTTCTAGTTGTGGAGGTTATAGTTGTGGAGTTTCTAGTTGCGGAGTTTCTAGTTGTGGAGTTTCTAGTTGCAGAGTCTCTAGTTGGCAGTCTCTAGTTGTGGAGTTTCTAGATGCGGAGTTTCTAGTTGGGGAGTTTCTAGTTGTGGAGACTCTAGTTGTGGAGTTTCTAGTTGTGGAGTTTCTAGCTTTGGAGTTTCTAGTTGCGGAGTTTACTAGTTGCAGAGTTTCTAGTTGCAAGTTTCTAGCTGTGGAGTTTATAGTGGCGGAGTTTCTGGTTGCAGAGTTTCTAGTGGCGGAGTCTGTCGTTGCGGAGTCTCAAGTTGTGGAGTGTCTAGTCGTGGAGTTTCTAGTTGCGGAGTTTTCTAGTTGGGGAGTTTCTTGTTGTAGAGTTTCTAGTTTTAAATTTCTAGTTGTGGATTCTTTAATTGCAGAGTTTCTAGTTGCGGAGATTCTAGTTGTGTAGTTTCTAGTTGGGGAGTTTCTACTTGAGTTTATAGTTGTGGATTTTCTTGTTGCAGAGTTTAGAGTTGCAGAGTTTCAAGTTGTGGAGTATGTCGTTGCAGAGTCTCAAGTTGTGGAGTATCTAGTCGTGGAGTTTCTAGTTTCGGAGTTTTCTAGTTGTGGAGTTTCTAGTTGTGGAGTTTCAAGTTGTGCAGTTTCTTGTTGTAGAGTTTCTAGTTTTGAAGTTTCTAGTTGTGGATTTTCTAGTTGCGGAGTTTCTAGTTGCGGAGTTTCAAGTTGTGTAGTTTCTAGTTGGGGAGTTTCTAATTGAGTTTATAGTTGTGGATTTTCTTGTTGCAGAGTTTCGAGTTGCAGAGTTTCAAGTTGTGGAGTTTCTAGTTGCGGAGTCTCTAGTTGTGGAGTTTCTAGTGGCGGAGTTTCTAGCTGTGGAGTTTCTAGTTGCGGAGTCTCTAGTTGTGCAGTCTCTAGTTGTGGAGTTTCTCTTTGTGGAGTTTCTAGTTGTGGAGTTTCTAGTTGTAGAGACTCTAGGTTGTGGAGTTTCTAATTGTGGAGTTTCTAGCTTTTTTAAGTTCTAGTTGCGGAGTTTCTAGTTGCAGAGTTTCTAGTGGCGGAGTCTGTCGTTGCGGAGTCTCAAGTTGTGGAGTGTCTAGTCGTGAAGTTTCTAGTTGCAGAGTTTTCTAGTTGGGGAGTTTCTTGTTGTAGAGTTTCTAGTTTTAAATTTCTAGTTGTGGATTTTTTAATTGCAGAGTTTCTAGTTGCGGAGATTCTAGTTGTGTAGTTTCTAGTTGGGGAGTTTCTACTTGAGTTTATAGTTGTGGATTTTCTTGTTGCAGAGTTTAGAGTTGCAGAGTTTCAAGTTGTGGAGTATGTCGTTGCAGAGTCTCAAGTTGTGGAGTGTCTAGTCGTGGAGTTTCTAGTTTCGGAGTTTTCTAGTTGTGGAGTTTCTAGTTGTGGAGTCTCCAGTTGTGGAATTTCTAGTTGTAGAGTTTCTAGTTCTGGAGTTTCTAGATGTGGAGTCTGTAGTTGTGGAGTATCTGGTTGTGGTGTTTCAAGTTGTCGAGTTTCTAGTTGTTGAGTTTCTAGTTGCGGAGTTTCTAGTTGTTGAGTTTCTAGTTGACGAGTTTCAAGTTGCAAAGTCTCAAGTTCAGGAGTTTCTAGTTGTGGAGGTGCTAGTTGTGGAGTTTCTAGTTTCGGAGTTTCTAGCTGTGGAGTTTCTAGTTTCAGAGTCTCTACTTGGCAGTCTCTAGTTGTGGAGTTTCTAGTTGCGGAGTTTCTAGTTGGGGAGTTTCTAGTTGTGGAGACTCTAGTTGTGGAGTTTCTAGTTGTGGAGTTTCTAGCTTTGGAGATTCTAGTGGCGGAGTTTACTAGTTGCAGAGTTTCTAGTTGCAAGTTTCTAGCTGTGGAGTTTATAGTGGCGGAGTTTCTGGTTGCAGAGTTTCTAGTTGCGGAGTATGTCGTTGCGGAGTCTCAAGTTGTGGAGTGTCTAGTCGTGGAATTTTTAGTTTCGGAGTTTTCTTTTTGAGGAGTCTCCAGTTGTGGAATTTCTAGTTGTAGAGTTTCTAGTTCTGGAGTTTCTAGTTGTGGAGTCTTTATTTTTGGAGTAACTGGTTGTGGTGTTTCAAGTTGTAGAGTTTCTAGTTGCGGAGTTTCTAGCTGTTGAGTTTCTAGTTGCCGAGTTTCTAGTTGCAAAGTCTCAAGTTGTGGAGTTTCAAGTGGTGGAGGTTCTAGTTGTGGAGTTTCTAGTTGCGCAGTTTCTAGCTGTGGAGTTTCTAGTTGCAGAGTCTCTAGTTGGCAGTCTCTAGCTGTGGAGTTTCTATTTGCGGAGTTTCTAGTTGGGGAGTTTCTAGTTGTGGAGACTCTAGTTGTGGAGTTTCTAGCTGTGGAGTTTCTAGCTTTGGAGTTTCTAGTTGCGGTGTTTACTAGTGTCAGAGTATGTAGTTGCAAGTTTCTAGCTGTGGAGTTTATAGTGGCGGAGTTTCTGGTTGCAGAGTTTATAGTTGCGGAGTCTGTCGTTGCGGAGTCTCAAGTTGTGGAGTGTCTAGTCGTGGAGTTTCTAGTTGCGAAGTTTTCTAATTGGGGAGTTTTTTGTTGTAGAGTTTCTAGTTTTAAATTTCTAGTTGTGGATTTTCTAATTGCAGAGTTTCTATTTGCGGAGTTTCTAGTTGTGTAGTTTCTAGTTTCCACTTAAGTTTATAGTTGCGGGCACTCTAGCTGTGCAGTTTCTAGTTGCAGAGTTTCTAGTGGCGTAGTTTCTAGTTGTGGTGTTTCAAGTTGTGGAGTTTCTAGTTGTGGAGTTTCTAGTTGCGGAGTTTCTAGCTGTTGAGTTTCTAGTTGCCGAGTTTCTAGTTGCAAAGTCTCAAGTTGTGGAGTTTCTAGTTGTGGAGGTTTTAGTTGTGGAGTTTCTAGTTGCGGAGTTTCTAGCTGTGGAGTTTCTAGTTGCCGAGTCTCTAGTTGGCAGTCTCTAGTTGTGGAGTTTCTAGTTGCGGAGTTTCTAGTTGGGGAGTTTCTAGTTGTGGAGACTCTAGTTGTGGAGTTTCTAGTTGTGGAGTTTCTAGCTTTGGAGTTTCTAGTTGCGGTGTTTACTAGTGGCAGATTATCTAGTTGCAAGTTTCTAGCTGTGGAGTTTATAGTGGCGGAGTTTCTGGTTGCAGAGTTTCTAGTTGCGGAGTCTGTCGTTGCGGAGTCTCAAGTTGTGGATTGTCTAGTCGTGGAGTTTCTAATTGCGGAGTTTTCTAATTGGGGAGTTTCTTGTTGTAGAGTTTCTAGTTTTAAATTTCTAGTTGTGGATTTTCTAATTGCAGAGTTTCTAGTTGCGGAGTTTCTAGTTGTGTTGTTTCTAGTTGGGGAGTTTTTACTTAAGTTTATAGTTGTGGATTTTCTTGTTGCCGAGTTTCGAGTTGCAGAGTTTCAAGTTGTGGAGTATGTTGTTGCAGAGTCTCTAGTTGTGCAGTCTCTAGTTGTGGAGTTTATAGTTGTGGAGACTCTAGTTGTGGAGTTTCTAGTTACGGAGTTTCTAGTTGCAGAGTTTCTAGTTGTGGAGTTTCCAGTTGTGGAGTTTCTAGTTGCAGAGTTTCTAGTTGCGGAGTCTTTCGTTGCGGAGTCTCAAGTTGTAGAGTGTCTAGTGGTGGAGTTTCTAGTTGCAGAATTTTCTAGTTGTGGAGTGTCTAGTTGTGGAGTTTCTAGTTGCGAGGTGTCTAGTTATGGAGTTTCTAGTTGTAAAGTTTCTAGTTGTGGAATTTCTAGTTGCGGAGTTTCTAGCTGTTGAGTTTCTAGTGGCGGAGTCTCTAGATGTGCAGTCTCTAGTTGTGGAGTCTCTTGCTGTGGAGTTCCTAGTTGTGGAGCATCTAGTTGGGAAGTTTCTAGCTGTGGAGTTTCAAGTTGCGGAGTTTCTAGTTGCAAAGTTTCTAGTTGCGGACGTTCTAGCTGTGGAGTTTCTAGTTGCAGAGTTTCTAGTTGCGGGCGCTCTAGCTGTGCAGTTTCTAGTTACAGAGTTTGTAGTGGTGTAGTTTCTAGTTGTGGAGTTTCTAGTTGTGGAGTTTTTAGTTGCGCAGTTTCTAGTTGTGAAGTTTGAAGTTGTGGAATTTATATGTGTGGAGTTTTTAGTTGTGCAGTTTAATGTTGTCGAGTTTCTAGTTGCAGAGTTTCCAGTAGTGGAGTTTCTAGTTGTGCAGTTTTTAGTAGTGGAGTCTCTAGTTATTGAGTCTCTTGTTGTGGAATTTCAAGTTTTGGAGTTTCTCGTTGCGGAGTTTGTAGTTGCGGAGAGTCTGGTGGTGGAGTTTCTAGTTGTGGAGTTTCTAGTTGCGGAGTTTCTTGCTGTGGAGTTTCTAGTGGCGGAGTCTCTAGATGTGGAGTCTCTAGTTGAGGAGTTTCTCGTTGTGAAGTTTCTAGTTCTGGAGTTTCTAGCTGCAGAGTTTCTAGTTGCGAAGTCTGTCGTTGCGGAGTCTCAAGTTGTAGAGTGTTTTGTCGTGGAGTTTCTAGTTGCGGAGTTTTCTAGTTGTGGAGTCTTTAGTTGTGGAGTTTCTAGTTGCAGAGTTTCTAGTTGTGGAGCCTGTCGTTGCGGAGTCTCAAGTTGTGGAGTGTCTAGTCGTGGAGTTTCCAGTTGCGAAGTTTTCTAGTTGAGGAGTTTCTAGTTGTGGAGTTTCTAGTTGCAGAGTTTCTAGTTGCGGAGTCTTTCATTGCGGAGTCTCAAGTTTTAGAGTGTCTAGTCGTGGAGTTTCTAGTTGCAGAGTTTTCTAGTTGAGGAGTCTCTAGTTGTGGAGTTTTTAGTTGCGAAGTGTCTAGTTTTGGAGTTTCTAGTTGTAAAGTTTCTAGTCGTGGAGTTTCTAGTTGCGGAGTTTTCTAGTTGTGGAGTCACTAGTTGTGGAGTTTCTAGTTGTGGAGTTTCTTGTTGCGGAGTTTCTAGTTGCAGAGTTTCTAGTTGCGGACGTTCTAGCTGTGGAGTTTCTAATTGCAAAGTTTCTAGTTGCATAGTTTCTAGTTGTAGAGTTTCTAGTTGTGGAGTTTTAGTTGCGGAGTTTCTAGTTGTGAAGATTCTAGTTTTGGAGTTTCTAGTTAAGGAGTTTCTAGTTGTGGAGTTTTTAGTTGCAGAGTTTCTAGTTGTGGAGTCTCTAATTGTTGAGTTTCTGGTTGTGGAGTTTCTAGTTGTGGAGTTTGTAGTTGTAGAGTCTGTAGTTGTGGAGTTTCTAGTTGTGGAGTTCCTAGTTATGGAGTCTCGAGTTGTGGAGTTTCTAGTTGCGGAGTTTCTAAATGTGGAGTTTCTAGTTGTGGAATTTGTAGTTGTGGAGTATCTAGTTGCGGTGTTTGAAGTTGTGGAGTTTGTAGTTGGAGTTTCTAGGTGTGGAGTTTCTAGTTGCTGAGTTTCTAGTGGCCGAGTTTCTAGTTGCGAAGTCTCAAGTTGTGCAGTCTCTAGTTTTGAAGTTTCTAGTTGTGGATTTTATAGTTGCGGAGTTTATAGTTGCGGAGTTTCAAGTTGTGTAGTTTCGAGTTGGGGAGTTTCTATTTAAGTTTATAGTTGTGGATTTTCTTGTTGCAGAGTTTCGAGTTGCAGAGTTTCAAGTTGTGGAGTTTCTAGTTGCGGAGTCTCTAGTTGTGGAGTTTCTAGTTGCGGAGTTTCTAGCTGTGGAGTTTCTAGTTGCGGAGTCTCTAGTTGTACAGTCTCTAGTTGTGGAGTTTCTAGTTGCAGAGTTTCTAGTTGTGGAGTTTCTAGTTGTGGAGACTCTAGTTGTGGAGTTTCTAGTTGCGGAGTTTCCAGCTTTTGAGTTTCTAGTTGGAAGTTTCTAGTTGCGGAGTTTCTAGTTGCGGAATCTGTCGTTGCGGAGCCTCAAGTTGTTGAGTGTCTAATCGTGGAGTTTCTGGTTGCGGAGTTTTCTTTTTGTGGAGTCTCCAGTTGTGAGATTTCTAGTTGTAGGGTTTCTAGTTGCGGAGTTTCTAGTTGCGGAGTGTCTGGTGGTGGAGTTTCTAGTTCTGGAGTTTCTAGTTGGGGAGTCTGTAGTTGTGGAATTTGTAGTTGTGGAGTATCTGGTTGTGGTGTTTCAAGTTGTGGAGTTTCTATTTGTGGAGTTTCTAGTTGTGGAGTTTCTAGTTGCCGAGTTTCTAGTTGCAAAGTCTCAAGTTGTGGAGTGTCTAGTCGTGGAGTTTCTAGTTGCGAAATTTTCTAGTTGTGGAGTCTCTAGTTGTGGAGTTTCTAGTTGTGGAGTTTCTAGTTGTGGAATTCCTAGTTGCAGAGTTTCTAGTTGCGGAGACTTTCGTAGCGGAGTCTCAAGTTGTAGAGTGTCTAGTCGTGGAATTTCGAGTTGCAGAGTTTTCTAGTTGTGGAGTCTCTAGTTGTAGAGTTTCTTGTTGCGAAGTGTCTAGTTATGGAGTTTGTAGTTGTAAAGTTTCTAGTTGTGGAGTTTCTAGTTGCAAGTTTCTAGCTGTGGAGTTTCTAGTTGCGGAGTTTCTAGCTGTTGAGTTTCTAGTGGCGGAGTCTCTAGATGTGCAGTCTCTAGTTGTGGAGTCTCTTGCTGTGGAGTTCCTAGTTGTGGAGCATCTAGTTGGGAAGTTTCTAGCTGTGGAGTTTCAAGTTGCGGAGTTTCTAGTTGCAAAGTTTCTAGTTGCGGACGTTCTAGCTGTGGAGTTTCTAGTTGCAGAGTTTCTAGTTGCGGGCGCTCTAGCTGTGCAGTTTCTAGTTACAGAGTTTGTAGTGGTGTAGTTTCTAGTTGTGGAGTTTCTAGTTGTGGAGTTTTTAGTTGCGCAGTTTCTAGTTGTGAAGTTTGAAGTTGTGGAATTTATATGTGTGGAGTTTTTAGTTGTGCAGTTTAATGTTGTCGAGTTTCTAGTTGCAGAGTTTCCAGTAGTGGAGTTTCTAGTTGTGCAGTTTTAAGTAGTGGAGTCTCTAGTTATTGAGTCTCTTGTTGTGGAATTTCAAGTTTTGGAGTTTCTAGTTGCGGAGTTTGTAGTTGCGGAGAGTCTGGTGGTGGAGTTTCTAGTTGTGGAGTTTCTAGTTGCGGAGTTTCTTGCTGTGGAGTTTCTAGTGGCGGAGTCTCTAGATGTGGAGTCTCTAGTTGAGGAGTTTCTCGTTGTGAAGTTTCTAGTTCTGGAGTTTCTAGCTGCAGAGTTTCTAGTTGCGAAGTCTGTCGTTGCGGAGTCTCAAGTTGTAGAGTGTTTTGTCGTGGAGTTTCTAGTTGCGGAGTTTTCTAGTTGTGGAGTCTTTAGTTGTGGAGTTTCTAGTTGCAGAGTTTCTAGTTGTGGAGCCTGTCGTTGCGGAGTCTCAAGTTGTGGAGTGTCTAGTCGTGGAGTTTCCAGTTGCGAAGTTTTCTAGTTGAGGAGTTTCTAGTTGTGGAGTTTCTAGTTGCAGAGTTTCTAGTTGCGGAGTCTTTCATTGCGGAGTCTCAAGTTTTAGAGTGTCTAGTCGTGGAGTTTCTAGTTGCAGAGTTTTCTAGTTGAGGAGTCTCTAGTTGTGGAGTTTTTAGTTGCGAAGTGTCTAGTTTTGGAGTTTCTAGTTGTAAAGTTTCTAGTCGTGGAGTTTCTAGTTGCGGAGTTTTCTAGTTGTGGAGTCACTAGTTGTGGAGTTTCTAGTTGTGGAGTTTCTTGTTGCGGAGTTTCTAGTTGCAGAGTTTCTAGTTGCGGACGTTCTAGCTGTGGAGTTTCTAATTGCAAAGTTTCTAGTTGCATAGTTTCTAGTTGTAGAGTTTCTAGTTGTGGAGTTTTAGTTGCGGAGTTTCTAGTTGTGAAGATTCTAGTTTTGGAGTTTCTAGTTAAGGAGTTTCTAGTTGTGGAGTTTTTAGTTGCAGAGTTTCTAGTTGTGGAGTCTCTAATTGTTGAGTTTCTGGTTGTGGAGTTTCTAGTTGTGGAGTTTGTAGTTGTAGAGTCTGTAGTTGTGGAGTTTCTAGTTGTGGAGTTCCTAGTTATGGAGTCTCGAGTTGTGGAGTTTCTAGTTGCGGAGTTTCTAAATGTGGAGTTTCTAGTTGTGGAATTTGTAGTTGTGGAGTATCTAGTTGCGGTGTTTGAAGTTGTGGAGTTTGTAGTTGGAGTTTCTAGGTGTGGAGTTTCTAGTTGCTGAGTTTCTAGTGGCCGAGTTTCTAGTTGCGAAGTCTCAAGTTGTGCAGTCTCTAGTTTTGAAGTTTCTAGTTGTGGATTTTATAGTTGCGGAGTTTATAGTTGCGGAGTTTCAAGTTGTGTAGTTTCGAGTTGGGGAGTTTCTATTTAAGTTTATAGTTGTGGATTTTCTTGTTGCAGAGTTTCGAGTTGCAGAGTTTCAAGTTGTGGAGTTTCTAGTTGCGGAGTCTCTAGTTGTGGAGTTTCTAGTTGCGGAGTTTCTAGCTGTGGAGTTTCTAGTTGCGGAGTCTCTAGTTGTACAGTCTCTAGTTGTGGAGTTTCTAGTTGCAGAGTTTCTAGTTGTGGAGTTTCTAGTTGTGGAGACTCTAGTTGTGGAGTTTCTAGTTGCGGAGTTTCCAGCTTTTGAGTTTCTAGTTGGAAGTTTCTAGTTGCGGAGTTTCTAGTTGCGGAATCTGTCGTTGCGGAGCCTCAAGTTGTTGAGTGTCTAATCGTGGAGTTTCTGGTTGCGGAGTTTTCTTTTTGTGGAGTCTCCAGTTGTGAGATTTCTAGTTGTAGGGTTTCTAGTTGCGGAGTTTCTAGTTGCGGAGTGTCTGGTGGTGGAGTTTCTAGTTCTGAAGTTTCTAGTTGGGGAGTCTGTAGTTGTGGAATTTGTAGTTGTGGAGTATCTGGTTGTGGTGTTTCAAGTTGTGGAGTTTCTATTTGTGGAGTTTCTAGTTGTGGAGTTTCTAGTTGCCGAGTTTCTAGTTGCAAAGTCTCAAGTTGTGGAGTGTCTAGTCGTGGAGTTTCTAGTTGCGAAATTTTCTAGTTGTGGAGTCTCTAGTTGTGGAGTTTCTAGTTGTGGAGTTTCTAGTTGTGGAATTCCTAGTGGCAGAGTTTCTAGTTGCGGAGACTTTCGTAGCGGAGTCTCAAGTTGTAGAGTGTCTAGTCGTGGAATTTCGAGTTGCAGAGTTTTCTAGTTGTGGAGTCTCTAGTTGTAGAGTTTCTAGTTGCGAAGTGTCTAGTTATGGAGTTTGTAGTTGTAAAGTTTCTAGTTGTGGAGTTTCTAGTTGCAAGTTTCTAGCTGTGGAGTTTCTAGATGCGGAGTTTCTATTTGCAGAGTTTCTAGTTGCGGAGCCTGTCGTTGTGGAGTCTCAAGTTGTGGATTGTCTAGTCGTGGAGTTTCTAGTTGCGGAGTTTTCTAGTTGTGGAGTCTCTAGTTGTGGAGTTTCTAGTTGTGGAGTTTCTTGTTGCGAAGTTTCTAGTTGCAGAGTTTCTAGTTGCGGACGTTCTAGCTGTGAAGTTTCTAATTGCAGAGTTTCTAGTTGCATAGTTTCTAGTTGTAGAGTTTCTAGTTGTGGAGTTTTTAGTTGCGGAGTTTCTAGTTGTGAAGATTCTCGTGTTGAGGTTCTAGTTGTGGAGTTTAGAGTTGTGGAGTTTTTAGTTGCAGAGTTTTCTAGTTGTAGAGTCTCTAGTTGTGGAGTTTCTAGTTGCGAAGTGTCTAGTTATGCAGTTTCTAGTTGTAAAGTTTCTAGTCGTGGAGTATGTCGTTGCAGAGTCTCAAGTTGTGGAGTGTCTAGTCGTTGAGTTTGTAGTTTCGGAGTTTTCTAGTTGTGGAGTTTCTAGTTGCGGAGTTTCAAGTTGTGGAGTTTCTTGTTGTAGAGTTTCTAGTTTTGAAGTTTCTAGTTGTGGATTTTCTAGTTGCGGAGTTTCTAGTTGCGGAGTTTCAAGTTGTGTAGTTTCTAGTTGGGGAGTTTCTACTTCAGTTTATAGTTGTGGATTTTCTTGTTGCAGAGTTTCGAGTTGCAGAGTTTCAAGTTGGGGAGTTTCTAGTTGCGGAGTCTCTAGTTGTGGAGTTTCTAGTTGCGGAGTTTCTAGCTGTGGAGTTTCTAGTTGCGGAGTCTCTAGTTGAGCAGTCTTTAGTTGTGGAGTTTCTCGTTGTGGAGTTTCTAGTTGTGGAGTTTCTAGTTGTAGAGACTCTAGTTGTGGAGTTTCTAGTTGTGGAGTTTCTAGCTTTTATAGTTTCTAGTTGCGGAGTTTCTAGTTGCGGAGTTTCTACTTGCAAATGTCTAGCTGTGGAGTTTATAGTGGCGGAGTTTCTAGTTGCAGAGTTTCTAGTGGTGGAATCTGTCATTGCGGAGTCTCAAGTGGTGGAGTGTCTAGTCGTGGAGATTCTAGTTGCGCAGTTTTCTTTTTGAGGAGTCTCCAGTTGTGGAATTTCTAGATGTAGAGTTTCTAGTTCTGGAGTTTCTAGTTGTGGAGTCTGTATTTTTGGAGTAACTGGTTGTGGTGTTTCAAGTTGTGGAGTTTCTAGTTGTGGAGTTTCTAGTTGCGGAGTTTCTAGCTGTTGAGTTTCTAGTTGCCGAGTTTCTAGTTGCAAAGTCTCAAGGTGTGGAGTTTCTAGTGGTGGAGGTTCTAGTTGTGGAGTTTCTAGTTGCGCGGTTTCTAGCTGTGGAGTTTCTAGTTGCAGAGTCTGTAGTTGGCAGTCTCTAGCTGTGGAGTTTCTAGTTGCGGAGTTTCTAGTTGGGGAGTTTCTAGTTGTGGAGACTCTAGTTGTGGAGTTTCTAGGTGTGGAGTTTCTAGCTTTGGAGTTTCTAGTTGCGGTGTTTACTAGTGTCAGAGTATGTAGTTGCAAGTTTCTAGCTGTGGAGTTTATAGTGGCGGAGTTTCTGGTTGCAGAGTTTATAGTTGCGGAGTCTGTCGTTGCGGAGTCTGAAGTTGTGGAGTGTCTAGTCGTGAAGTTTCTAGTTGCGGAGTTTTCTAATTGGGGAGTTTTTTGTTGTAGAGCTTCTAGTTTTAAATTTCTAGTTGTGGATTTTCTAATTGCAGAGTTTCTATTTGCGGAGTTTCTAGTTGTGTAGTTTCTAGTTTGGAAGTTTCCACTTAAGTTTATAGTTGTGGATTTTCTTGTTGCCGAGTTTCGAGTTGCAGAGTTTCAAGTTGTGGAGTATGTCGTTGCAGAGTCTCAAGTTGTGGAATGTCTAGTCGTGGAGTTTCTAGTTTCGGAGTTTTCTAGTTGTGGAAATGCTAGTTGTGGAGTATCTATTTGCGGAGTTTCTGACTACGGAGTTTCTAGTTGCAGAGTCTGTAGTTGTGCAGTCTCTAGTTGTGGAGTTTCTAGTTGTGGAGTTTATAGTTGTGGAGACTCTAGTTGTGGAGTTTCTAGTTCCGGAGTTTCTAGTTGCAGAGTTTCTAGTTGCAAGTTTCTAGCTGTGGAGTCTAGTTGCGGAGTTTCTAGTTGCAGAGTTTCTAGTTGCGGAGTCTCAAGTTGTGGAGTGTCTAGTCGTGGAGTTTCTAGTTGCGGAGTTTTCTAGTTGTGGAGTCTCTAGTTGTGGAGTTTCTAGTTGTGGAGTCTCTAGTTGTGGAGTTTCTAGTTGCGAAGTGTCTAATTATGGAGTTTCTAGTTGTAAAGTTTCTAGTTGTGAAGTTTCTAGTTGCGGAGTTTCTAGCTGTTGAGTTTCTAGAGGCGGAGTCTCTAGATGTGCAGTCTCTAGTTGTAGAGTCTCTTGCTGTGGAGTTCCTAGTTGTGGAGCTTCTAGTTGGGAAGTTTCTAGCTGTGGAGTTTCTAGTTGCGGAGTTTCTAGTTGCAGAGTTTCTAGTTGCCGACGTTCTAGCTGTGGAGTTTCTAGTTCCAGAGTTTCTAGTTGCGGGCGCTCTAGCTGTGCAGTTTCTAGTTGCAGAGTTTGTAGTGGCGTAGTTTCTAGTTGTGGAGTTTCTAGTTGTGGAGTTTTTAGTTGCGCAGTTTCTAGTTGTGAAGTTTGAAGTTGTGGAATTTTTATGTGTGGAGTTTTTAGTTGTGCAGTTTAATGTGGTCGAGTTTCTAGTTGCAGAGTTTCCAGTAGTGGAGTTTCTAGTTGTGCAGTTTTTAGTTGTGAAGTCTCTAGTTAATGAGTCTCTTGTTGTGGAGTTTCAAGTTTTGGAGTTTCTAGTTGCGGAGTTTGTAGTTGCGGAGAGTCTGGTGGTGGAGTTTCTAGTAGTGGAGTTTCTAGTTGCGGAGTTTCTTGCTGTGGAGTTTCTAGTGGCGGTGTCTCTAAATGTGGAGTCTCTAGTTGGGGAGTTTCTTGTTGTGGAGTTTCTAGTTCTGGAGTTTCTAGCTGCAGAGTTTCTAGTTGCGAAGTCTGTCGTTGCGGAGTCTCAAGTTGTAGAGTGTCTAGTCGTGGAGTTTCTTGTTGCGGAGTTTTCTAGTTGTGGAGTCTCTAGTTGTGGAGTTTCTAGTTGCAGAGTTTCTAGTTGCGGAGCCTGTCGTTGCGGAGTCTCAAGTTGTGGAGTGTCTAGTCGTGGAGTTTCTAGTTGCGAAGTTTTCTAGTTGTGGAGTTTCTAGTTGTGGAGTTCTAGTTGCAGAGTTTCTAGTTGCGGAGTCTTTCATTGCGGAGTCTCAAGTTGTAGAGTGTCTAGTCGTGGAGTTTCTAGTTGCAGAGTTTTCTAGTTGAGGAGTCTCTAGTTGTGGAGTTTTTAGTTGCGAAGTGTCTAGTTTTGGAGTTTCTAGTTGTAAAGTTTCTAGTCGTGGAGTTTCTAGTTGCGAAGTTTTCTAGTTGTGGAGTCACTAGTTGTGGAGTTTCTAGTTGTGGAGTTTCTTGTTGCGGAGTTTCTAGTTGCAGAGTTTCTAGTTGCGGACGTTCTAGCTATGGAGTTTCTAATTGCAGAGTTTCTAGTTGCATAGTTTCTAGTTGTAGAGTTTTTAGTTGTGGAGTTTTAGTTGCGGAGTTTCTAGTTGTGAAGATTCTAGTTGTGGAGTTTCTAGTTGCGGAGTTTCTAGTTGTGGAGTTTTTAGTTGCAGAGTTTCTAGTTGTGGAGTCTCTAATTGTTGAGTTTCTGGTTGTGGAGTTTCTAGTTGTGGAGTTTGTAGTTGTAGAGTCTGTAGTTGTGGAGTTTCTAGTTGTGGAGTTCCTAGTTATGGAGTCTCGAGTTGTGGAGTTTCTAGTGGCGGAGTTTCTAAATGTGGAGTTTCTAGTTGTGGAATTTGTGGTTGTGGAGTATCTAGTTGCGGTGTTTGAAGTTGTGGAGTTTGTAGTTGGAGTTTCTAGGTGTGTAGTTTCTAGTTGCTGAGTTTCTAGTGGCCGAGTTTCTAGTTGCGAAGTCTCAAGTTGTGCAGTCTCTAGTTTTGAAGTTTCTAGTTGTGGATTTTATAGTTGCGGAGTTTCAAGTTGTGTAGTTTCGAGTTGGGGAGTTTCTATTTAAGTTTATAGTTGTGGATTTTCTTGTTGCAGAGTTTCGAGTTGCAGAGTTTCAAGTTGAGGAGTTTCTAGTTGCGGAGTCTCTAGTTGTGGAGTTTCTAGTTGCGGAGTTTCTAGCTGTGGAGTTTCTAGTTGCGGAGTCTCTAGTTGTACAGTCTCTAGTTGTGGAGTTTCTAGTTGCGGAGTTTCTAGTTGTGGAGTTTCTAGTTGTGGAGACTCTAGTTGTGGAGTTTCTAGTTGTGGAGTTTCCAGCTTTTGAGTTTCTAGTTGGAAGTTTCTAGTTGCGGAGTTTCTGGTTGCGGAATCTGTCGTTGCGGAGCCTCAAGTTGTGGAGTGTCTAATCGTGGAGTTTCTGGTTGCGGAGTTTTCTTTTTGTGGAGTCTCCAGTTGTGAGATTTCTAGTTGTAGAGTTTCTAGTTGCGGAGTTTCTAGTTGCGGAGTGTCTGGTGGTGGAGTTTCTAGTTCTGGAGTTTCTAGTTGTGGAGTCTGTAGTTGTGGAATTTGTAGTTGTGGAGTATCTGGTTGTGGTGTTTCAAGTTGTGGAGTTTCTATTTGTGGAGTTTCTAGTTGTGGAGTTTCTAGTTGTTGAGTTTCTAGTTGCCGAGTTTCTAGTTGCAAAGTCTCAAGTTGTGGAGTGTCTAGTCGTGGAGCTTCTAGTTGCGAAATTTTCTAGTTGTGGAGTCTCTAGTTGTGGAGTTTCTAGTTGTGGAGTTTCTAGTTGTGGAATTGCTAGTTGCAGAGTTTCTAGTTGCAGAGACTTTCGTAGCGGAGTCTCAAGTTGTAGAGTGTCTAGTCGTGGAATTTCGAGTTGCAGAGTTTTCTAGTTGTGGAGTCTCTAGTTGTAGAGTTTCTAGTTGCGAAGTGTCTAGTTATGGAGTTTGTAGTTGTAAAGTTTCTAGTTGTGGAGTTTCTAGTTGCAAGTTTCTAGCTGTGGAGTTTCTAGATGCGGAGTTTCTATTTGCAGAGTTTCTAGTTGCGGAGCCTGTCGTTGCGGAGTCTCATGTTGTCGATTGTCTAGTCGTGGAGTTTCTAGTTGCGGAGTTTGCTAGTTGTGGAGTCTCTAGTTGTGGAGTTTCTAGTTGTGGAGTTTCTTGTTGCGGAGTTTCTAGTTGCAGAGTTTCTAGTTGCGGACGTTCTAGCTGTGAAGTTTCTAATTGCAGAGTTTCTAGTTGCATAGTTTCTAGTTGTAGAGTTTCTAGTTGTGGAGTTTTTAGTTGCGGAGTTTCTAGTTGTGAAGATTCTAGTGTTGAGGTTGTAGTTGTGGAGTTTATAGTTGTGGAGTTTTTAGTTGCAGAGTTTCTAGTTGTGGAGTCTCTAATTGTTGAGTCTCTTGTTGTGGAATTTCTAGTTGTGGAGTTTCTAGTTGTGGAGTTTCTAGTTGCGGATTTTCTAGATGCGGAGTTTCTGGTGTTGGAGTTTCTAGTTGTGGAGTTTGTAGTTGTGGAGTCAGTAGTTGTGGAATTTCTAGTTGTGGAGTTCTTAGTTATAGAGTCTCAAGTTGTGGAGTTTCTAGTTGCGGAGTTTCTAGTTGCAGAGTTTTCTAGTTGTAGAGTCTCTAGTTGTGGAGTTTCTAGTTGCGAAGTGTCTAGTTATGCAGTTTCAAGTCGTAAAGTTTCTAGTCGTGGAGTTTCTAGTTGCGGAGTTTTCTACTTGTGGAGTGTCTAGTCGTGGAGTTTCTAGTTTCGGAGTTTTCTAGTTGTGGAGTTTCTAGTTGTGGAGTTTCAAGTTGTGCAGTTTCTTGTTGTAGAGTTTCTAGTTTTGAAGTTTCTAGTTGTGGATTTTCTAGTTGCGGAGTTTCTAGTTGTGGAGTTTCTAGTTGCGGAGTCTCTAGTTGATTGATGATATGTGGGGTTTAACGTCTCAAAACCACCATATGATTATGAGAGACGCCGTAGTGGAGGGCTCCGAAAATTTTGACCACCAGGGGTTCTTTAACGTGCACCCAAATCTGATCACACCGGCCTACAACATTTCCGCCTCTATTGGAAATGCAGCCGCCGCCGCCGGGATTCGAACCCGCGACCTGCGGGTCAGCAGCCGAGTACCTTAGCCACTTGACCACTGCAGCGGTGCAGTCTCTAGTTGTGCAGTCTCTTGCTGTAGAGTTTCTAGTTGTGGAGCTTCTAGTTGGGAAGTTTCTAGCTTTGGAGTTTCTAGTTGCGGAGTTTCTAGTTGCAGAGTTTCTAGTTGCGGACGTTCTAGCTGTGGAGTTTCTAGTTGCGGGCGCTCTAGCTGTGCAAATTCTAGTTGCAGAGTTTCTAGTGGCGTAGTTTCTAGTTGTGGAGTTTCTAGTTGTGGAGTTTTTAGTTGCGCAGTTTCTAGTTGTGAAGTTTGAAGTTGTGGAATTTATATGTGTGGAGTTTTTAGTTGTGCAGTTTAATGTTGTCGAGTTTCTAGTTGCAGAGTTTCCTGTAGTGGAGTTTCTAGTTGTGCAGTTTTTAGTTGTGGAGTCTCTAGTTAATGAGTCTCTTGTTGTGGAATTTCAAGTTTTGGAGTTTCTAGTTGCGGAGTTTGTAGTTGCGGATAGTCTGGTGGTGGAGTTTCTAGTTGTGGAGTTTCTAGTTGCGGAGTTTCTTGCTGTGGAGTTTCTAGTGGCGGAGTCTCTAGATGTGGAGTCTCTAGTTGGGGAGTTTCTTGTTGTGGAGTTTCTAGTTCTGGAGTTTCTAGCTGCAGAGTTTCTAGTTGCGAAGTCTGTCGTTGCGGAGTCTCAAGTTGTAGAGTGTCTAGTCGTGGAGTTTCTAGTTGCGGAGTTTTCTAGTTGTGGAGTCTCTAGTTGTGGAGTTTCTAGTTGCAGAGTTTCTAGTTGCGGAGCCTGTCGTTGCGGAGTCTGAAGTTGTGGAGTGTCTAGTCGTGGAGTTTCTAGTTGCGAAGTTTTCTAGTTGTGGAGTTTCTAGTTGTGGAGTTTCTAGTTGCAGAGTGTCTAGTTGCGGAGTCTTTCATTGCGGAGTCTTAAGTTGTAGAGTGTCTAGTCGTGGAGTTTCTAGTTTCAGAGTTTTCTAATTGAGGAGTCTCTAGTTGTGGAGTTTTTAGTTGCGAAGTGTATAGTTTTGGAGTTTCTAGTTGTAAAGTTTCTCGTCGTGGAGTTTATAGTTGCGGAGTTTTCTAGTTGTGGAGTCACTAGTTGTGGAGTTTCTAGTTGTGGAGTTTCTAGTTGTTGAGTTTCTAGTTGCCGAGTTTCTAGTTGCAAAGTCTCAAGTTGTGGAGTGTCTTGTCGTGGAGTTTCTAGTTGTGAAATTTTCTAGTTGTGGAGTCTCTAGTTGTGGAGTTTCTAGTTGTGGAGTTTCTAGTTGTGGAATTGCTAGTTGCAGAGTTTCTAGTTGCGGAGACTTTCGTAGCGGAGTCTCAAGTTGTAGAGTGTCTAGTCGTGGAATTTCGAGTTGCAGAGTTTTCTAAATGTGGAGTCTCTAGTTGTAGAGTTTCTAGTTGCGAGGTGTCTAGTTATGGAGTTTCTGGTTGTAAAGTTTCTAGTTGTGGAGTTTCTAGTTGCAAGTTTCTAGCTGTGGAGTTTCTAGATGCGGAGTTTCTATTTGCAGAGTTTCTAGTTGCGGAGCCTGTCGTTGCGGAGTCTCAAGTTGTGGATTGTCTAGTCGTGGAGTTTCTAGTTGCGGAGTTTTCTAGTTGTGGAGTCTCTAGTTGTGGAGTTTCTAGTTGTGGAGTTTCTTGTTGCGGAGTTTCTAGTTGCAGAGTTTCTAGTTGCGGACGTTCTAGCTGTGAAGTTTCTAATTGCAGAGTTTCTAGTTGCATAGTTTCTAGTTGTAGAGTTTCTAGTTGTGGAGTTTTTAGTTGCGGAGTTTCTAGTTGTGAAGATTCTAGTGTTGAGCTTCTAGTTGTGGAGTTTATAGTTGTGGAGTTTTTAGTTGCAGAGTTTCTAGTTGTGGAGTCTAATTGTTGAGTCTCTTGTTGTGGAATTTCTAGTTGTGGAGTTTCTAGTTGTGGAGTTTCTAGTTGCGGATTTTCTAGTTGCGGAGCTTCTGGTGTTGGAGTTTCTAGTTGTGGAGTTTGTAGTTGTGGAGTCTGTAGTTGTGGAGTTTCTAGTTGTGGAGTTCCTAGTTATAGAGTCTCAAGTTGTGGAGTTTCTAGTTGCGGAGTTTCTGGTTGCAGAGTTTTCTAGTTGTAGAGTCTCTAGTTGTGGAGTTTCTAGTTGCGAAGTGTCTAGTTATGCAGTTTCTAGTTGTAAAGTTTCTAGTCGTGGAGTTTCTAGCTGCGGAGTTTTCTAGTTGTGGAGTGTCTAGTTGGGGGTTTCTAGTTTCGGAGTTTTCTAGTTGTGGAGTTTCTAGTTGGGGAGTTTCAAGTTGTGCAGTTTCTTGTTGTAGAGTTTCTAGTTTTGAAGTTTCTAGTTGTGGATTTTCTAGTTGCGGAGTTTCTAGTTGCGGAGTTTCAAGTTGTGTAGTTTCTAGTTGGGGAGTTTCTACTTGAGCTTATAGTTGTGGATTTTCTTGTTGCAGAGTTTCGAGTTGCAGAGTTTCAAGTTGTGGAGTTTCTAGTTGCGGAGTCTCTAGTTGTGGAGTTTCTAGTTGCGGAGTTTCTAGCTGTGGAGTTTCTAGTTGCGTAGTCTCTAGTTGTGCAGTCTCTAGTTGTGCAGTTTCTCGTTGTGGAGTTTCTAGTTTGTGAGTTTCTAGTTGTAGAGACTCTAGTTGTGGAGTTTCTAATTGTGGAGTTTCTAGCTTTTTTAAGTTCTAGTTTCGGAGTTTCTAGTTGTGGAGTTTCTAGTTGCACGTTTCTAGCTGTGGAGTTTCTAGTTGCAGAGTTTCCAGTTGTGGAATCTGTCGTTGCGGAGTCTCAAGTGGTGAAGTGTCTAGTCGTGAAGATTCTAGTTGTGGAGTTTTCTTTTTGTGGAGTCTCCAGTTGTGGAATTTCTAGTTGTAGAGTTTCTAGTTCTGGAGTTTCTAGTTGTGGAGTCTGTAGTTGTGGAGTATCTGGTTGTGGTGTTTCAAGTTGTCGAGTTTCTAGTTGTGGAGTTTCTAGTTGTGGAGTTTCTAGTTGTTGAGTTTCTAGTTGACGAGTTTCAAGTTGCAAAGTCTCAAGTTCTGGAGTTTCTAGTTGTGGAGGTTCTAGTTGCGGAGTTTCTAGTTTCGGAGTTTCTAGCTGTGGAGTTTCTAGTTTCAGAGTCTCTAGCTGGCAGTCTCTAGTTGTGGAGTTTCTAGTTGCAGAGTCCCTAGTTGTGCAGTCTCTAGTTGTGGAGTCTCAAGTTGTAGAGTGTCTAGTGGTGGAGTTTCTAGTTGCAGAATTTTCTAGTTGTGGAGTCTCTAGTTGTGGAGTTTCTAGTTGCGAGGTGTATAGTTATGGAGTTTCTAGTTGTAAAGTTTCTAGTTGTGGAATTTATGGTTGCGGAGTTTCTAGCTGTTGAGTTTCTAGTGGCGGAGTCTCTAGATGTGCAGTCTCTAGTTGTGGAGTCTCTTGCTGTGGAGTTCCTAGTTGTGGAGCTTCTAGTTGGGAAGTTTCTAGCTGTGGAGTTTCAAGTTGCGGAGTTTCTAGTTGCAAAGTTTCTAGTTGCGGACGTTCTAGCTGTGGAGTTTCTAGTTGCAGAGTTTCTAGTTGCGGGCGCTCTAGCTGTGCAGTTTCTAGTTGCAGAGTTTCTAGTGGCGTAGTTTCTAGTTGTGGAGTTTCTAGTTGTGGAGTTTTTAGTTGCGCAGTTTCTAGTTGTGGAGTTTCAAGTTGTGGAATTTATATGTGTGGAGTTTTTAGTTGTGGAGTTTAATGTTGTCGAGTTTCCAGTTGCGGAGTTTCCAGTAGTGGAGTTTCTAGTTGTGCAGTTTTTAGTTGTGGAGTCTCTAGTTGTTGAGTCTCTTGTTGTGGAATTTCAAGTTGTGGAGTTTCTAGTTGCGGAGTTTGTAGTTGCGGAGCGTCTGGTGGTGGAGCTTCTAGTTGTGGAGTTTCTAGTTGCGGAGTTTCTAGCTGTGGAGTTTCTAGTTGCGGAGTCTCTAGATGTGGAGTCTCTAGTTGCGGAGTTTTCTAGTTGTGGAGTCTCTAGTTGTGGAGTTTCTAGTTGCGAAGTGTCTAGTTATAGAGTTTCTAGTTGTAAAGTTTCTAGTTGTGGAGTTTCTAGTTGCAGAGTTTCTAGTTGCGGACGTTCTAGCTGTGGAGTTTCTAGTTGCGAAGACTGTCGTTGCGGAGTCTCAAGTTGTAGAGTGTCTAGTCGTGGAGTTTCTAGTTGCGGAGTTTTCTAGTTTTGGAGTCTCTAGTTGTGGAGTTTCTAGCTGCAGAGTTTCTAGTTGCGGAGCCTGTCGTTGCGGAGTCTCAAGTTGTGGAGTGTCTAGTCGTGGAGTTTCTAGTTGCGAAGTTTTCTAGTTGTGGACTTTCTAGTTGTGGAGTTTCTAGTTGCAGAGTTTCTAGTTGCGGAGTCTTTCATTGCGGAGTCTCAAGTTGTAGAGTGTCTAGTCGTGGAGTTTCTAGTTGCAGAGTTTTCTAGTTGAGGAGTCTCTAGTTGTGGAGTTTTTAGTTGCGAAGTGTCTAGTTTTGGAGTTTCTAGTTGTAAAGTTTCTAGTCGTGGAGTTTCTAGTTGCGGAGTTTTCTAGTTGTGGAGTTTCTAGCTGCAGAGTTTCTAGTTGCGGAGCCTGTCGTTGCGGAGTCTCAAGTTGTGGAGTGTCTAGTCGTGGAGTTTCTAGTTGCGAAGTTTTCTAGTTGTGGACTTTCTAGTTGTGGAGTTTCTAGTTGCAGAGTTTCTAGTTGCGGAGTCTTTCATTGCGGAGTCTCAAGTTGTAGAGTGTCTAGTCGTGGAGTTTCTAGTTGCAGAGTTTTCTAGTTGAGGAGTCTCTAGTTGTGGAGTTTTTAGTTGCGAAGTGTCTAGTTTTGGAGTTTCTAGTTGTAAAGTTTCTAGTCGTGGAGTTTCTAGTTGCGGAGTTTTCTAGTTGTGGAGTCACTAGTTGTGGAGTTTCTAGTTGTGGAGTTTCTTGTTGCTGAGTTTCTAGTTTCAGAGTTTCTAGTTGCGGACGTTCTAGCTGTGGAGTTTCTAGTTGCGAAGACTGTCGTTGCGGAGTCTCAAGTTGTAGAGTGTCTAGTCGTGGAGTTTCTAGTTGCGGAGTTTTCTAGTTTTGGAGTCTCTAGTTGTGGAGTTTCTAGCTGCAGAGTTTCTAGTTGCGGACGTTCTAGCTGTGGAGTTTCTAGTTGCGAAGACTGTCGTTGCGGAGTCTCAAGTTGTAGAGTGTCTAGTCGTGGTGTTTCTAGTTGCGAAGTTTTCTAGTTGTGGACTTTCTAGTTGTAAAGTTTCTAGTTGTGGAGTTTCTAGTTGCGGAGTTTCTAGCTGTGGAGTTTCTAGTTGCGGAGTCTCTAGTTGATTGATGATATGTGGGGTTTAACGTCTCAAAACCACCATATGATTATGAGAGACGCCGTAGTGGAGGGCTCCGAAAATTTTGACCACCTGGGGTTCTTTAACGTGCACCCAAATCTGATCACACCGGCCTACAACATTTCCGCCTCTATTGGAAATGCAGCCGCCGCCGCCGGGATTCGAACCCGCGACCTGCGGGTCAGCAGCCGAGTACCTTAGCCACTTGACCACTGCAGCGGGGCAGTCTCTAGTTGTGCAGTCTCTTGCTGTAGAGTTTCTAGTTGTGGAGCTTCTAGTTGGGAAGTTTCTAGCTTTGGAGTTTCTAGTTGCGGAGTTTCTAGTTGCAGAGTTTCTAGTTGCGGACGTTCTAGCTGTGGAGTTTCTAGTTGCGGGCGCTCTAGCTGTGCAGTTTCTAGTTGCAGAGTTTCTAGTGGCGTAGTTTCTAGTTGTGGAGTTTCTAGTTGTGGAGTTTTTAGTTGCGCAGTTTCTAGTTGTGAAGTTTGAAGTTGTGGAATTTATATGTGTGGAGTTTTTAGTTGTGCAGTTTAATGTTGTCGAGTTTCTAGTTGCAGAGTTTCCTGTAGTGGAGTTTCTAGTTGTGCAGTTTTTAGTTGTGGAGTCTCTAGTTAATGAGTCTCTTGTTGTGGAATTTCAAGTTTTGGAGTTTCTAGTTGCGGAGTTTGTAGTTGCGGATAGTCTGGTGGTGGAGTTTCTAGTTGTGGAGTTTCTAGTTGCGGAGTTTCTTGCTGTGGAGTTTCTAGTGGCGGAGTCTCTAGATGTGGAGTCTCTAGTTGGGGAGTTTCTTGTTGTGGAGTTTCTAGTTCTGGAGTTTCTAGCTGCAGAGTTTCTAGTTGCGAAGTCTGTCGTTGCGGAGTCTCAAGTTGTAGAGTGTCTAGTCGTGGAGTTTCTAGTTGCGGAGTTTTCTAGTTGTGGAGTCTCTAGTTGTGGAGTTTCTAGTTGCAGAGTTTCTAGTTGCGGAGCCTGTCGTTGCGGAGTCTGAAGTTGTGGAGTGTCTAGTCGTGGAGTTTCTAGTTGCGAAGTTTTCTAGTTGTGGAGTTTCTAGTTGTGGAGTTTCTAGTTGCAGAGTTTCTAGTTGCGGAGTCTTTCATTGCGGAGTCTTAAGTTGTAGAGTGTCTAGTCGTGGAGTTTCTAGTTGCAGAGTTTTCTTATTGAGGAGTCTCTAGTTGTGGAGTTTCTAGTTGCGAGGTGTATAGTTATGGAGTTTCTAGTTGTAAAGTTTCTAGTTGTGGAATTTATGGTTGCGGAGTTTCTAGCTGTTGAGTTTCTAGTGGCGGAGTCTCTAGATGTGCAGTCTCTAGTTGTGGAGTCTCTTGCTGTGGAGTTCCTAGTTGTGGAGCTTCTAGTTGGGAAGTTTCTAGCTGTGGAGTTTCAAGTTGCGGAGTTTCTAGTTGCAAAGTTTCTAGTTGCGGACGTTCTAGCTGTGGAGTTTCTAGTTGCAGAGTTTCTAGTTGCGGACGCTCTAGCTGTGCAGTTTCTAGTTGCAGAGTTTCTAGTGGCGTAGTTTCTAGTTGTGGAGTTTCTAGTTGTGGAGTTTTTAGTTGCGCAGTTTCTAGTTGTGGAGTTTCAAGTTGTGGAATTTATATGTGTGGAGTTTTTAGTTGTGGAGTTTAATGTTGTCGAGTTTCCAGTTGCGGAGTTTCCAGCAGTGGAGTTTCTAGTTGTGCAGTTTTTAGTTGTGGAGTCTCTAGTTGTTGAGTCTCTTGTTGTGGAATTTCAAGTTGTGGAGTTTCTAGTTGCGGAGTTTGTAGTTGCGGAGCGTCTGGTGGTGGAGCTTCTAGTTGTGGAGTTTCTAGTTGCGGAGTTTCTAGCTGTGGAGTTTCTAGTTGCGGAGTCTCTAGATGTGGAGTCTCTAGTTGCGGAGTTTTCTAATTGTGGAGTCTCTAGTTGTGGAGTTTCTAGTTGCGAAGTGTCTAGTTATAGAGTTTCTAGTTGTAAAGTTTCTAGTTGTGGAGTTTCTAGTTGCAGAGTTTCTAGTTGCGGACGTTCTAGCTGTGGAGTTTCTAGTTGCGAAGACTGTCGTTGCGGAGTCTCAAGTTGTAGAGTGTCTAGTCGTGGAGTTTCTAGTTGCGGAGTTTTCTAGTTTTGGAGTCTCTAGTTGTGGAGTTTCTAGCTGCAGAGTTTCTAGTTGCGGAGCCTGTCGTTGCGGAGTCTCAAGTTGTGGAGTGTCTAGTCGTGGAGTTTCTAGTTGCGAAGTTTTCTAGTTGTGGACTTTCTAGTTGTGGAGTTTCTAGTTGCAGAGTTTCTAGTTGCGGAGTCTTTCATTGCGGAGTCTCAAGTTGTAGAGTGTCTAGTCGTGGAGTTTCTAGTTGCAGAGTTTTCTAGTTGAGGAGTCTCTAGTTGTGGAGTTTTTAGTTGCGAAGTGTCTAGTTTTGGAGTTTCTAGTTGTAAAGTTTCTAGTCGTGGAGTTTCTAGTTGCGGAGTTTTCTAGTTGTGGAGTCACTAGTTGTGGAGTTTCTAGTTGTGGAGTTTCTTGTTGCGGAGTTTCTAGTTTCAGAGTTTCTAGTTGCGGACGTTCTAGCTGTGGAGTTTCTAGTTGCGAAGACTGTCGTTGCGGAGTCTCAAGTTGTAGAGTGTCTAGTCGTGGAGTTTCTAGTTGCGGAGTTTTCTAGTTTTGGAGTCTCTAGTTGTGGAGTTTCTAGCTGCAGAGTTTCTAGTTGCGGACGTTCTAGCTGTGGAGTTTCTAGTTGCGAAGACTGTCGTTGCGGAGTCTCAAGTTGTAGAGTGTCTAGTCGTGGAGTTTCTAGTTGCGAAGTTTTCTAGTTGTGGACTTTCTAGTTGTAAAGTTTCTAGTTGTGGAGTTTCTAGTTGCGGAGTTTCTAGCTGTGGAGTTTCTAGTTGCGGAGTCTCTAGTTGATTGATGATATGTGGGGTTTAACGTCTCAAAACCACCATATGATTATGAGAGACGCCGTAGTGGAGGGCTCCGAAAATTTTGACCACCTGGGGTTCTTTAACGTGCACCCAAATCTGATCACACCGGCCTACAACATTTCCGCCTCTATTGGAAATGCAGCCGCCGCCGCCGGGATTCGAACCCGCGACCTGCGGGTCAGCAGCCGAGTACCTTAGCCACTTGACCACTGCAGCGGGGCAGTCTCTAGTTGTGCAGTCTCTTGCTGTAGAGTTTCTAGTTGTGGAGCTTCTAGTTGGGAAGTTTCTAGCTTTGGAGTTTCTAGTTGCGGAGTTTCTAGTTGCAGAGTTTCTAGTTGCGGACGTTCTAGCTGTGGAGTTTCTAGTTGCGGGCGCTCTAGCTGTGCAGTTTCTAGTTGCAGAGTTTCTAGTGGCGTAGTTTCTAGTTGTGGAGTTTCTAGTTGTGGAGTTTTTAGTTGCGCAGTTTCTAGTTTTGAAGTTTGAAGTTGTGGAATTTATATGTGTGGAGTTTTTAGTTGTGCAGTTTAATGTTGTCGAGTTTCTAGTTGCAGAGTTTCCTGTAGTGGAGTTTCTAGTTGTGCAGTTTTTAGTTGTGGAGTCTCTAGTTAATGAGTCTCTTGTTGTGGAATTTCAAGTTTTGGAGTTTCTAGTTGCGGAGTTTGTAGTTGCGGATAGTCTGGTGGTGGAGTTTCTAGTTGTGGAGTTTCTAGTTGCGGAGTTTCTTGCTGTGGAGTTTCTAGTGGCGGAGTCTCTAGATGTGGAGTCTCTAGTTGGGGAGTTTCTTGTTGTGGAGTTTCTAGTTCTGGAGTTTCTAGCTGCAGAGTTTCTAGTTGCGAAGTCTGTCGTTGCGGAGTCTCAAGTTGTAGAGTGTCTAGTCGTGGAGTTTCTAGTTGCGGAGTTTTCTAGTTGTGGAGTCTCTAGTTGTGGAGTTTCTAGTTGCAGAGTTTCTAGTTGCGGAGCCTGTCGTTGCGGAGTCTGAAGTTGTGGAGTGTCTAGTCGTGGAGTTTCTAGTTGCGAAGTTTTCTAGTTGTGGAGTTTCTAGTTGTGGAGTTTCTAGTTGCAGAGTTTCTAGTTGCGGAGTCTTTCATTGCGGAGTCTTAAGTTGTAGAGTGTCTAGTCGTGGAGTTTCTAGTTGCAGAGTTTTCTAATTGAGGAGTCTCTAGTTGTGGAGTTTTTAGTTGCGAAGTGTCTAGTTTTGGAGTTTCTAGTTGTAAAGTTTCTAGTCGTGGAGTTTCTAGTTGCGGAGTTTTCTAGTTGTGGAGTCACTAGTTGTGGAGTTTCTAGTTGTGGAGTTTCTTGTTGCGGAGTTTCTAGTTTCAGAGTTTCTAGTTGCGGACGTTCTAGCTGTGGAGTTTCTAGTTGCGAAGACTGTCGTTGCGGAGTCTCAAGTTGTAGAGTGTCTAGTCGTGGAGTTTCTAGTTGCGGAGTTTTCTAGTTTTGGAGTCTCTAGTTGTGGAGTTTCTAGCTGCAGAGTTTCTAGTTGCGGACGTTCTAGCTGTGGAGTTTCTAGTTGCGAAGACTGTCGTTGCGGAGTCTCAAGTTGTAGAGTGTCTAGTCGTGGAGTTTCTAGTTGCGAAGTTTTCTAGTTGTGGACTTTCTAGTTGTAAAGTTTCTAGTTGTGGAGTTTCTAGTTGCGGAGTTTCTAGCTGTGGAGTTTCTAGTTGCGGAGTCTCTAGTTGATTGATGATATGTGGGGTTTAACGTCTCAAAACCACCATATGATTATGAGAGACGCCGTAGTGGAGGGCTCCGAAAATTTTGACCACCTGGGGTTCTTTAACGTGCACCCAAATCTGATCACACCGGCCTACAACATTTCCGCCTCTATTGGAAATGCAGCCGCCGCCGCCGGGATTCGAACCCGCGACCTGCGGGTCAGCAGCCGAGTACCTTAGCCACTTGACCACTGCAGCGGGGCAGTCTCTAGTTGTGCAGTCTCTTGCTGTAGAGTTTCTAGTTGTGGAGCTTCTAGTTGGGAAGTTTCTAGCTTTGGAGTTTCTAGTTGCGGAGTTTCTAGTTGCAGAGTTTCTAGTTGCGGACGTTCTAGCTGTGGAGTTTCTAGTTGCGGGCGCTCTAGCTGTGCAGTTTCTAGTTGCAGAGTTTCTAGTGGCGTAGTTTCTAGTTGTGGAGTTTCTAGTTGTGGAGTTTTTAGTTGCGCAGTTTCTAGTTTTGAAGTTTGAAGTTGTGGAATTTATATGTGTGGAGTTTTTAGTTGTGCAGTTTAATGTTGTCGAGTTTCTAGTTGCAGAGTTTCCTGTAGTGGAGTTTCTAGTTGTGCAGTTTTTAGTTGTGGAGTCTCTAGTTAATGAGTCTCTTGTTGTGGAATTTCAAGTTTTGGAGTTTCTAGTTGCGGAGTTTGTAGTTGCGGATAGTCTGGTGGTGGAGTTTCTAGTTGTGGAGTTTCTAGTTGCGGAGTTTCTTGCTGTGGAGTTTCTAGTGGCGGAGTCTCTAGATGTGGAGTCTCTAGTTGGGGAGTTTCTTGTTGTGGAGTTTCTAGTTCTGGAGTTTCTAGCTGCAGAGTTTCTAGTTGCGAAGTCTGTCGTTGCGGAGTCTCAAGTTGTAGAGTGTCTAGTCGTGGAGTTTCTAGTTGCGGAGTTTTCTAGTTGTGGAGTCTCTAGTTGTGGAGTTTCTAGTTGCAGAGTTTCTAGTTGCGGAGCCTGTCGTTGCGGAGTCTGAAGTTGTGGAGTGTCTAGTCGTGGAGTTTCTAGTTGCGAAGTTTTCTAGTTGTGGAGTTTCTAGTTGTGGAGTTTCTAGTTGCAGAGTTTCTAGTTGCGGAGTCTTTCATTGCGGAGTCTTAAGTTGTAGAGTGTCTAGTCGTGGAGTTTCTAGTTGCAGAGTTTTCTAATTGAGGAGTCTCTAGTTGTGGAGTTTTTAGTTGCGAAGTGTATAGTTTTGGAGTTTCTAGTTGTAAAGTTTCTAGTCGTGGAGTTTCTAGTGGCGGAGTTTTCTAGTTGTGGAGTCACTAGTTGTGGAGTTTCTAGTTGTGGAGTTTCTAGTTGTTGAGTTTCTAGTTGCCGAGTTTCTAGTTGCAAAGTCTCAAGTTGTGGAGTGTCTTGTCGTGGAGTTTCTAGTTGTGAAATTTTCTAGTTGTGGAGTTTTTAGTTGCGCAGTTTCTAGTTGTGGAGTTTCAAGTTGTGGAATTTATATGTGTGGAGTTTAATGTTGTCGAGTTTCCAGTTGCGGAGTTTCCAGTAGTGGAGTTTCTAGTTGTGCAGTTTTTAGTTGTGGAGTCTCTAGTTGTTGAGTCTCTTGTTGTGGAATTTCAAGTTGTGGAGTTTCTAGTTGCGGAGTTTGTAGTTGCGGAGCGTCTGGTGGTGGAGCTTCTAGTTGTGGAGTTTCTAGTTGCGGAGTTTCTAGCTGTGGAGTTTCTAGTTGCGGAGTCTCTAGATGTGGAGTCTCTAGTTGCGGAGTTTTCTAGTTGTGGAGTCTCTAGTTGTGGAGTTTCTAGTTGCGAAGTGTCTAGTTATAGAGTTTCTAGTTGTAAAGTTTCTAGTTGTGGAGTTTCTAGTTGCAGAGTTTCTAGTTGCGGACGTTCTAGCTGTGGAGTTTCTAGTTGCGAAGACTGTCGTTGCGGAGTCTCAAGTTGTAGAGTGTCTAGTCGTGGAGTTTCTAGTTGCGGAGTTTTCTAGTTTTGGAGTCTCTAGTTGTGGAGTTTCTAGCTGCAGAGTTTCTAGTTGCGGAGCCTGTCGTTGCGGAGTCTCAAGTTGTGGAGTGTCTAGTCGTGGAGTTTCTAGTTGCGAAGTTTTCTAGTTGTGGACTTTCTAGTTGTGGAGTTTCTAGTTGCAGAGTTTCTAGTTGCGGAGTCTTTCATTGCGGAGTCTCAAGTTGTAGAGTGTCTAGTCGTGGAGTTTCTAGTTGCAGAGTTTTCTAGTTGAGGAGTCTCTAGTTGTGGAGTTTTTAGTTGCGAAGTGTCTAGTTTTGGAGTTTCTAGTTGTAAAGTTTCTAGTCGTGGAGTTTCTAGTTGCGGAGTTTTCTAGTTGTGGAGTCACTAGTTGTGGAGTTTCTAGTTGTGGAGTTTCTTGTTGCGGAGTTTCTAGTTTCAGAGTTTCAAGTTGCGGACGTTCTAGCTGTGGAGTTACTAATTGCAGAGTTTCTAGTTGCAGAGTTTTTAGTTGTAGAGTTTCTAGTTGTGGAGTTTTAGTTGCGGATTTTCTTGTTGCAGAGTTTCGAGTTGCAGAGTTTCAAGTTGTGGAGTTTCTGGTTGCGGAGTCTCTAGTTGTGGAGTTTCTAGTTGCGGAGTTTCTAGCTGTGGAGTTTCTAGTTGCGGAGTCTCTAGTTGTGCAGTCTCTAGTTGTGGGGTTTCTAGTTGCGGAGTTTCTAGTTGTGGAGTTTCTAGTTGTGGAGACTCTAGTTGTGGAGTTTCTAGTTGTGGAGTTTCTAGCTTTTGAGTTTCTAGTTGGAAGTTTCTAGTTGCGGAGTTTCTAGTGGCGGAATCTGTCGTTGCGGAGCCTCAAGTTGTGAAGTGTCTAATCGTGGAGTTTCCAATTGCGGAGTTTTCTTTTTGTGGAGTCTCCAGTTGTGAAATTTCTAGTTTTAGAGTTTCTAGTTGCGGAGTTTCTAGTTGCGGAGTGTCTGGTGGTGGAGTTTCTAGTTCTGGAGTTTCTAGTTGTGGAGTCTGTAGTTGTGGAATTCGTAGTTGTGGAGTATCTGGTTGTGGTGTTTCAAGTTGTGGAGTTTCTATTTGTGGAGTTTCTAGTTGTGGAGTTTCTAGTGGCGGAGTTTCTAGTTGCGGAGTTTCTAGTTGTGGAGTTTCTAGTTGCACAGTCTCTAGTTGGCAGTCTCTAGTTGTGGAGTTTCTAGTTGTGGAGTTTATAGCTGTGGAGTTTTCACTTGCGTTGGTTCTAGTTGCAGAGTTTCTAGTTGCGCAGCCTGTCATTGCGGAGTGTCAAGTTGTGGAGTGTCTTGTCGTGGAGTTTCTAGATGCGAAGTTTTCTAGTTGCTGAGTCTCTAGTTGTGGAGTTTCTAGTTGTGGAGTTTCTAGTTGTGGAATTGCTAGTTGAAGAGTTTCTAGTAGCGGAGACTTTCGTAGCGGAGGTTCAAGTTGTAGAGTGTCTAGTCGTGGAATTTCGAGTTGCAGAATTTTCTAGTTGTGGAGTCTGTAGTTGTGTAGTTTCTAGTTGCGAAGTGTCTAGTTATGGAGTTTCTAGTTGTAAAGTTTCTAGTTGTGGAGTTTCTAGTTGCAAGTTTCTAGCTGTGGAGTTTCTAGATGCGGAGTTTCTATTTGCAGAGTTTCTAGTTGCGGAGCCTGTCGTTGCGGAGTCTCAAGTTGTGGATTGTCTAGTCGTGGAGTTTCTAGTTGCGGAGTTTTCTAGTTGTGGAGTCTCTAGTTGTGGAGTTTCTAGTTGTGGAGTTTCTTGTTGCGGAGTTTCTAGTTGCAGAGTTTCTATGTGCGGACGTTCTAGCTGTGAAATTTCTAATTGCATAGTTTCTAGTTGCATAGTTTCTAGTTGTAGAGTTTCTAGTTAAGGAGTTTTTAGTTGCGGAGTTTCTAGTTGTGAAGATTCTAGTGTTGAGCTTCTAGTTGTGGAGTTTATTGTTGTGGAGTTTTTAGTTGCAGAGTTTCTAGTTGTGGAGTCTCTAATTGTTGAGTCTCTGGTTGTGGAATTTCTAGTTGTGGAGTTTCTAGTTGTGGAGTTTCTAGTTGCGGATTTTCTAGTTGCGGAGTTTCTGGTGTTGGAGTTTCTAGTTGTGGAGTTTGTAGTTGTGGAGTCTGTAGTTGTGGAGTTTCTAGTTGTGGAGTTCCTAGTTATAGAGTCTCAAGTTGTGGAGTTTCTAGTTGCGGTGTTTCTAGTTGCAGAGTTTTCTAGTTGTTGAGTCTCTAGTTGTGGAGTTTCTAGTTGTAAAGTTTCTAGTCGTGGAGTTTCTAGTTGCGGAGTTTTCTAGTTGTGGAGTGTCTAGTCATGGAGTTTCTAGTTTCGGAGTTTTCTAGTTGTGGAGTTTCTAATTGTGGAGTTTCAAGATGTGCAGTTTCTTGTTGTAGAGTTTCTAGTTTTGAAGTTTCTAGTTGTGGATTTTCTAGTTGCGGAGTTTCTAGTTGCAGAGTTTCAAGTTGTGGAGTTTCTAGTTGCGGAGTCTCTAGTTGTGGAGTTTCTAGTTGCGGAGTTTCTAGCTGTGGAGTTTCTAGTTGCGGAGCCTCTAGTTGTGCAGTCTCTAGTTGTGGAGTTTCTCGTTGTGGAGTTTCTAGTTGTGGAGTTTCTCGTTGTGGAGTTTCTAGTTGTGGAGTTTCTAGTTGTAGAGACTCTAGTTGTGGAGTTTCTAATTGTGGAGTTTCTAGCTTTTTTAAGTTCTAGTTGCGGAGTTTCTAGTTGCAAGTTTCTAGCTGTGGAGTTTATAGTGGCGGAGTTTCTAGTTGCAGAGTTTCTAGTTGTGGAATCTGTCGTTGCGGAGTCTCAAGTGGTGAAGTGTCTAGTCGTGAAGATTCTAGTTGTGGAGTTTTCTTTTTGTGGAGTCTCCAGTTGTGGAATTTCTAGTTGTAGAGTTTCTAGTTCTGGAGTTTCTAGTTGTGGAGTCTGTAGTTGTGGAGTATCTGGTTGTGGTGTTTCAAGTTGTCGAGTTTCTAGTTGTGGAGTTTCTAGTTGCGGAGTTTCTAGTTGTTGAGTTTCTAGTTGTAGAGTGTCTCTCAAGTTGTAGAGTGTTTCTTGTTGCGGAGTTTCTAGTTTCAGAGTTTCTAGTTGCGGACGTTCTAGTTGTGGAGTTACTAATTGCAGAGTTTCTAGTTGCATAGTTTCTAGTTGTAGAGTTTCTAGTTGTGGAGTTTTAGTTGCGGAGTTTCTAGTTGTGAAGATTCTAGTTGTGGAGTTTCTAGTTGTGGAGTTTCTAGCTGTGGAGTTTTTAGTTGCAGAGTTTCTAGTTGTGGAGTCTCTAATTGTTGAGTTTCTGGTTGTGGAGTTTCTAGTTGTGGAGTTTGTAGTTGTAGAGTCTGTAGTTGTGGAGTTTCTAGTTGTGGAGTTCCAAGTTATGGAGTCTCGAGTTGTGGAGTTTCTAGTTGTGGAATTTGTAGTTGTGGAGTATCTAGTTGCGGTGTTTGAAGTTGTGGAGTTTGTAGTTGGAGTTTCTAGGTGTGGAGTTTCTAGTTGCTGAGTTTCTAGTGGCCGAGTTTCTAGTTGCGAAGTCTCAAGTTGTGCAGTCTCTAGTTTTTAAGTTTCTAGTTGTGGATTTTCTAGTTGCGGAGTTTTTAGTTGCAGAGTTTCAAGTTGTGTAGTTTCTAGTTGGGGAGTTTCTACTTAAGTTTATAGTTGTGAATTTTCTTGTTGCAGAGTTTTGAGTTGCAGAGTTTCAAGTTGTGGAGTTTCTAGTTGCGGAGTCTCTAGTTGTGGAGTTTCTAGTTGCGGAGTTTCTAGCTGTGGAGTTTCTAGTTGCGGAGTCTCTAGTTGTGCAGTCTCTAGTTGTGGAGTTTCTAGTTGCGGAGTTTCTAGTTGTGGAGTTTCAGTTGTGGAGACTCTAGGTTGGAGTTTCTAGTTGTGGAGTTTCTAGCTTTTGAGTTTCTAGTTGGAAGTTTCTAGTTGCGGAGTTTCTAGTTGCGGAATCTGTCGTTGCGGAGCCTCAAGTTGTGAAGTGTCTAATCGTGGAGTTTCTAGTTGCGGAGTTTTCTTTTTGTGGAGTCTCCAGTTGTGAGATTTCTAGTTGTAGAGTTTCTAGTTGCGGAGTTTCTAGTTGCGGAGTGTCTGGTGGTGGAGTTTCTAGTTCTGGAGTTTCTAGTTGTGGAGTCTGTAGTTGTAGAATTTGTAGTTGTGGAGTATCTGGTTGTGGTGTTTCAAGTTGTGGAGTTTCTATTTGTGGAGTTTCTAGTTGTGGAGTTTCTAGTTGTTGAGTTTCTAGTTGCCAAGTTTCTAGTTGCAAAGTCTCAAGTTGTGGAGTTTCTAGTTGTGGAGTTTCTAGTTGTGGAGTTTCTAGTTGCGGAGTTTCTAGTTGCGGAGATTCTAGCTGTGGAGTTTCTAGTTGCACAGTCTCTAGTTGGCAGTCTCTAGTTGTGGAGTTTCTAGTTGTGGAGTTTATAGCTGTGGAGTTTCTACTTGCGTAGGTTCTAGTTGCAGAGTTTCTAGTTGCGGAGCCTGTCGTTGCGGAGTCTCAAGTTGTGGAGTGTCTAGTCGTGGAGTTTCTAGTTGCGAAGTTTTCTAGTTGTGGAGTCTCTAGTTGTGGAGTTTCTAGTTGTGGAGTTTCTCGTTGTGGAATCGCTAGTTGCAGAGTTTCTAGTTGCGGAGACTTTCGTAGCGGAGGTTCAAGTTGTAGAGTGTCTAGTCGTGGAATTTCGAGTTGCAGAATTTTCTAGGTATGGAGTCTGTAGTTGTGTAGTTTCCAGTTGCGAAGTGTCTAGTTATGGAGTTTCTAGTTGTAAAGTTTCTAGTTGTGGAGTTTCTAGTTGCAAGTTTCTAGCTGTGGAGTTTCTAGATGCGGAGTTTCTATTTGCAGAGTTTCTAGTTGCGGAGCCTGTCGTTGCGGAGTCTCAAGTTGTGGATTGTCTAGTCGTGGAGTTTCTAGTTGCAGAGTTTTCTAGTTGTGGAGTCTCTAGTTGTGGAGTTTCTATTTGTGGAGTTTCTTGTTGCGGAGTTTCTAGTTGCAGAGTTTCTAGTTGCGGACGTTCTAGCTGTGAAATTTCTAATTGCAGAGTTTCTAGTTGCATAGTTTCTAGTTGTAGAGTTTCTAGTTGTGGAGTTTTTAGTTGCGGAGTTTCTAGTTGTGAAGATTCTAGTGTTGAGCTTCTAGTTGTGGAGTTTATTGTTGTGAAGTTTTCAGTTGCAGAGTTTCTAGTTGTGGAGTCTTTAATTGTTGAGTCAATGGTTGTGGAATTTCTAGTTGTGGAGTTTCTAGTTGTGGAGTTTCTAGTTGCGGATTTTCTAGTTGCGGAGTTTCTGGTGTTCGAGTTTCTAGTTGTGGAGTTTGTAGTTGTGGAGTCTGTAGTTGTGGAGTTTCTAGTTGTGGAGTTCCTAGTTATAGAGTCTCAAGTTGTGGAGTTTCTAGTTGCGGAGTTTCTAGTTGCAGAGTTTTCTAGTTGTGGAGTCTCTAGTTGTGGAGTTTCTAGTTGCGAAGTGTCTAGTTATGGAGTTTTAGTTGTAAAGTTTCTAGCCGTGGAGTTTCTAGTTGCGGAGTTTTCTAGTTGTGGAGTGTCTAGTAGTGGAGTTTCTAGTTTCGGAGTTTTCTAGTTGTGGAGTTTCTAATTGTGGAGTTTCAAGTTGTGCAGTTTCTTGTTGTAGAGTTTCTAGTTTTGAAGTTTCTAGCTGTGGAGTTTCTAGTTGCGGAGTCTCTAAGTGTGCAGTCTCTAGCTGTGGAGTTTCTAGTTGCGGAGTTTCTAGTTGTGGAGTTTCTAGTTGTGGAGACTCTAGTTGTGGAGTTTCTATTTGTGGAGTTTCTAGCTTTTGAGTTTCTAGTTGGAAATTTCAAGTTGCGGAGTTTCTAGTTGCGGAATCTGTCGTGGCAGAGCCTCAAGTTGTGAAGTGTCTAATCGTGGAGTTTCTAGTTGCGGAGTTTTCTTTTTGTGGAGTCTCCAGTTGTGAGATTTCTAGTTGTAGAGTTTCTAGTTGCGGAGTTTCTAGTTGCGGAGTGTCTGGTGGTGGAGTTTCTAGTTCTGGAGTTTCTAGTTGTGGAGTCTGTAGTTGTGGAATTTGTAGTTGTGGAGTATCTGGTTGTGGTGTTTCAAGTTGCGGAGTTTCTATTTGTGGAGTTTCTAGTTGTGGAGTTTCTAGTTGTTGAGTTTCTAGTTGCCGAGTTTCTAGTTGCAAAGTCTCAAGTTGTGGAGTTTCTAGTTGTGGAGTTTCTAGTTGCGGAGTTTCTAGTTGCGGAGTTTCTAGCTGTGGAGTTTCTAGTTGCACAGTCTCTAGTTGGCAGTCTCTAGTTGTAAAGTTTCTAGTTGTGGAGTTTATAGCTGTGGAGTTTCTAGTTGTGGAGTCTGTAGTTGTGGAATTTGTAGTTGTGGAGTATCTGGTTGTGGTGTTTCAAGTTGCGGAGTTTCTAGTTGTGGAGTTTGTAGTTGTGGAGTCTGTAGTTGTGGAGTTTCTAGTTGTGGAGTTCCTAGTTATAGAGTCTCAAGTTGTGGAGTTTCTAGTTGCGGAGTTTCTAGTTGCAGAGTTTTCTAGTTGTGGAGTCTCTAGTTGTGGAGTTTCTAGTTGCGAAGTGTCTAGTTATGGAGTTTCTAGTTGTAAAGTTTCTAGTCGTGGAGTTTCTAGTTGCGGAGTTTTCTAGTTGTGGAGTGTCCAGTCGTGGAGTTTCTAGTTTCAGAGTTTTCTAGTTGTGGAGTTTCTAATTGTGGAGTTTCAAGTTGTGCAGTTTCTTGTTGTAGAGTTTCTAGTTTTGAAGTTTCTAGTTGTGGATTTTCTAGTTGCGGAGTTTCTAGTTGCGGAGTTTCAAGTTGTGTAGTTTCTAGTTGGGGAGTTTCTACTTGAGCCTATAGTTGTGGATTTTCTTGTTGCAGAGTTTCGATTTGCAGAGTTTCAAGTTGTGGAGTTTCTAGTTGCGGAGTCTCTAGTTGTGGAGTTTCTAGTTGCGGAGTTTCTAGCTGTGGAGTTTCTAGTTGCGGAGTCTCTAGTTGTGCAGTCTCTAGTTGTGGAGTTTCTCGTTGTGGAGTTTCTAGTTGCGGAGTTTCATGTTGTAGAGACTCTAGTTGTGGAGTTTCTAATTGTGGAGATTCTAGCTTTTTCAAGTTCTAGTTGCGGAGTTTCTAGTTGCAAGTTTCTAGCTGTGGAGTTTATAGTGGCGGAGTTTCTAGTTGCAGAGTTTCTAGTTGTGGAATCTGTCGTTGCGGAGTCTCAAATGGTGAAGTGTCTAGTCGTGAAGATTCTAGTTGTGGGGTTTTCTTTTTGTGGAGTCTCCAGTTGTGGAATTTCTAGTTGTAGAGTTTCTAGTTCTGGAGTTTCTAGTTGTGGAGTCTGTAGTTGTGGAGTATCTGGTTGTGGTGTTTCAAGTTGTCGAGTTTCTAGTTGTGGAGTTTCTAGTTGCGGAGTTTCTAGTTGTTGAGTTTCTAGTTGACGAGTTTCAAGTTGCAAAGTCTCAAGTTCTGGAGTTTCTAGTTGTGGAGGTTCTAGTTGTGGAGTTTCTAGTTTCGGAGTTTCTAGCTGTGGAGTTTCTAGTTTCAGAGTCTCTAGTTGGCAGTCTCTAGTTGTGGAGTTTCTAGTTGCGGAGTTTCTAGTTGCAGAGTCTCTAGTTGTGCAGTCTCTAGTTGTGGAGTTTCTAGTTATGGAGTTTAGAGTTGTGGAGACTCTAGTTGTGGAGTTTCTAGTTACGGAGTTTCTAGTTGCAGAGTTTCTAGTTGTGGAGTTTCCAGTTTTGGAGTTTCTAGTTGCAGAGTTTCTAGTTGCGGAGTCTCAAGTTGTAGAGTGTCTAGTGGTGGAGTTTCTAGTTGCAGAATTTTCTAGTTGTGGAGTCTCTAGTTGTGGAGTTTCTAGTTGCGAGGTGTCTAGTTATGGAGTTTCTAGTTATAAAGTTTCTAGTTGTGGAATTTCTAGTTGCGGAGTTTCTAGTTGTTGAGCTTCTAGTGGCGGAGTCTCTAGATGTGCAGTCTCTAGTTGTGGAGTCTCTTGCTGTGGAGTTCCTAGTTGTGGAGCTTCTAGTTGGGAAGTTTCTAGCTGTGGAGTTTCAAGTTGCGGAGTTTCTAGTTGCAAAGTTTCTAGTTGCGGACGTTCTAGCTGTGGAGTTTCTAGTTGCAGAGTTTCCAGTTGCGGGCGCTCTAGCTGTGCAGTTTCTAGTTGCAGAGTTTCTAGTGGCGTAGTTTCTAGTTGTGGAGTTTCTAGTTGTGGAGTTTTTAGTTGCGCAGTTTCTAGTTGTGGAGTTTCAAGTTGTGGAATTTATATGTGTGGAGTTTTTAGTTGTGGAGTTCAAAGTTGTCGAGTTTCCAGTTGCAGAGTTTCCAGTAGTGGAGTTTCTAGTTGTGCAGTTTTTAGTTGTGGAGTCTCTAGTTGTTGAGTCTCTTGTTGTGGAATTTCAAGTTGTGGAGTTTCTAGTTGCGGAGTTTGTAGTTGCGGAGCGTCTAGTGCTGGAGTTTCTAGTTGTGGAGTTTCTAGTTGCGGAGTTTCTAGCTGTGGAGTTTCTAGTTGTGGAGTTTCTAGTACTGGAGTTTCTAGTTGCAGAGTTTCTAGTTGCGAAGCCTGTCGTTGCGGAGTCTCCAGTTGCAGAGTGTCTAGTCGTGGAGTTTCTAGTTGCGGAGTTTTCTAGTTGTGGAGTCTCTAGTTGTGGAGTTTCTAGTTGCAGAGTTTCTAGTTGCGGAGCCTGTCGTTATGGAGTCTCAAGTTGTGGAGTGTCTAGTCGTGGAGTTTCTAGTTGCGAAGTTTTCTAGTTGTGGAGTTTCTAGTTGTGGAGTTTCTAGTTGCAGAGTTTCTAGTTGCGGAGTCTTTCATTGCGGAGTCTCAAGTTGTAGAGTGTCTAGTCGTGGAGTTTCTAGTTGCAGAGTTTTCTAGTTGAGGAGTCTCTAGTTGTGGAGTTTTTAGTTGCGAAGTGTCTAGTTTTGGAGTTTCCAGTTGTAACGTTTCTAGTCGTGGAGTTTCTAGTTGCGGAGTTTTCTAGTTGTGGAGTCACTAGTTGTGGAGTTTCTAGTTGTGGAGTTTCTTGTTGTGGAGTTTCTAGTTGCAGAGTTTCTAGTTGCGGACGTTCTAGCTGTGGAGTTTCTAATTGCAGAGTTTCTAGTTGCATAGTTTCTAGTTGTAGAGTTTCTAGTTGTGGAGTTTTAGTTGCGGAGTTTCTAGTTGTGAAGATTCTAGTTGTGGAATTTCTAGTTGTGGAGTTTCTAGTTGCGGAGTTTGTAGTTGCGGATAGTCTGGTGGTGGAGTTTCTAGTTGTGGAGTTTCTAGTTGCGGAGTTTCTTGCTGTGGAGTTTCTAGTGGCGGAGTCTCTAGATGTGGAGTCTCTAGTTGGGGAGTTTCTTGTTGTGGAGTTTCTAGTTCTGGAGTTTCTAGCTGCAGAGTTTCTAGTTGCGAAGTCTGTCGTTGCGGAGTCTCAAGTTGTAGAGTGTCTAGTCGTGGAGTTTCTAGTTGCGGAGTTTTCTAGTTTTGGAGTCTCTAGTTGTGGAGTTTCTAGCTGCAGAGTTTCTAGTTGCGGAGCCTGTCGTTGCGGAGTCTCAAGTTGTGGAGTGTCTAGTCGTGGAGTTTCTAGTTGCGAAGTTTTCTAGTTGTGGACTTTCTAGTTGTGGAGTTTCTAGTTGCAGAGTTTCTAGTTGCGGAGTCTTTCATTGCGGAGTCTCAAGTTGTAGAGTGTCTAGTCGTGGAGTTTCTAGTTGCAGAGTTTTCTAGTTGAGGAGTCTCTAGTTGTGGAGTTTTTAGTTGCGAAGTGTCTAGTTTTGGAGTTTCTAGTTGTAAAGTTTCTAGTCGTGGAGTTTCTAGTTGCGGAGTTTTCTAGTTGTGGAGTCACTAGTTGTGGAGTTTCTAGTTGTGGAGTTTCTTGTTGCGGAGTTTCTAGTTTCAGAGTTTCTAGTTGCGGACGTTCTAGCTGTGGAGTTTCTAGTTGCGAAGACTGTCGTTGCGGAGTCTCAAGTTGTAGAGTGTCTAGTCGTGGAGTTTCTAGTTGCGGAGTTTTCTAGTTTTGGAGTCTCTAGTTGTGGAGTTTCTAGCTGCAGAGTTTCTAGTTGCGGACGTTCTAGCTGTGGAGTTTCTAGTTGCGAAGACTGTCGTTGCGGAGTCTCAAGTTGTAGAGTGTCTAGTCGTGGAGTTTCTAGTTGCGAAGTTTTCTAGTTGTGGACTTTCTAGTTGTAAAGTTTCTAGTTGTGGAGTTTCTAGTTGCGGAGTTTCTAGCTGTGGAGTTTCTAGTTGCGGAGTCTCTAGTTGATTGATGATATGTGGGGTTTAACGTCTCAAAACCACCATATGATTATGAGAGACGCCGTAGTGGAGGGCTCCGAAAATTTTGACCACCTGGGGTTCTTTAACGTGCACCCAAATCTGATCACACCGGCCTACAACATTTCCGCCTCTATTGGAAATGCAGCCGCCGCCGCCGGGATTCGAACCCGCGACCTGCGGGTCAGCAGCCGAGTACCTTAGCCACTTGACCACTGCAGCGGGGCAGTCTCTAGTTGTGCAGTCTCTTGCTGTAGAGTTTCTAGTTGTGGAGCTTCTAGTTGGGAAGTTTCTAGCTTTGGAGTTTCTAGTTGCGGAGTTTCTAGTTGCAGAGTTTCTAGTTGCGGACGTTCTAGCTGTGGAGTTTCTAGTTGCGGGCGCTCTAGCTGTGCAGTTTCTAGTTGCAGAGTTTCTAGTGGCGTAGTTTCTAGTTGTGGAGTTTCTAGTTGTGGAGTTTTTAGTTGCGCAGTTTCTAGTTTTGAAGTTTGAAGTTGTGGAATTTATATGTGTGGAGTTTTTAGTTGTGCAGTTTAATGTTGTCGAGTTTCTAGTTGCAGAGTTTCCTGTAGTGGAGTTTCTAGTTGTGCAGTTTTTAGTTGTGGAGTCTCTAGTTAATGAGTCTCTTGTTGTGGAATTTCAAGTTTTGGAGTTTCTAGTTGCGGAGTTTGTAGTTGCGGATAGTCTGGTGGTGGAGTTTCTAGTTGTGGAGTTTCTAGTTGCGGAGTTTCTTGCTGTGGAGTTTCTAGTGGCGGAGTCTCTAGATGTGGAGTCTCTAGTTGGGGAGTTTCTTGTTGTGGAGTTTCTAGTTCTGGAGTTTCTAGCTGCAGAGTTTCTAGTTGCGAAGTCTGTCGTTGCGGAGTCTCAAGTTGTAGAGTGTCTAGTCGTGGAGTTTCTAGTTGCGGAGTTTTCTAGTTGTGGAGTCTCTAGTTGTGGAGTTTCTAGTTGCAGAGTTTCTAGTTGCGGAGCCTGTCGTTGCGGAGTCTGAAGTTGTGGAGTGTCTAGTCGTGGAGTTTCTAGTTGCGAAGTTTTCTAGTTGTGGAGTTTCTAGTTGTGGAGTTTCTAGTTGCAGAGTTTCTAGTTGCGGAGTCTTTCATTGCGGAGTCTTAAGTTGTAGAGTGTCTAGTCGTGGAGTTTCTAGTTGCAGAGTTTTCTAATTGAGGAGTCTCTAGTTGTGGAGTTTTTAGTTGCGAAGTGTATAGTTTTGGAGTTTCTAGTTGTAAAGTTTCTAGTCGTGGAGTTTCTAGTGGCGGAGTTTTCTAGTTGTGGAGTCACTAGTTGTGGAGTTTCTAGTTGTGGAGTTTCTAGTTGTTGAGTTTCTAGTTGCCGAGTTTCTAGTTGCAAAGTCTCAAGTTGTGGAGTGTCTTGTCGTGGAGTTTCTAGTTGTGAAATTTTCTAGTTGTGGAGTTTTTAGTTGCGCAGTTTCTAGTTGTGGAGTTTCAAGTTGTGGAATTTATATGTGTGGAGTTTAATGTTGTCGAGTTTCCAGTTGCGGAGTTTCCAGTAGTGGAGTTTCTAGTTGTGCAGTTTTTAGTTGTGGAGTCTCTAGTTGTTGAGTCTCTTGTTGTGGAATTTCAAGTTGTGGAGTTTCTAGTTGCGGAGTTTGTAGTTGCGGAGCGTCTGGTGGTGGAGCTTCTAGTTGTGGAGTTTCTAGTTGCGGAGTTTCTAGCTGTGGAGTTTCTAGTTGCGGAGTCTCTAGATGTGGAGTCTCTAGTTGCGGAGTTTTCTAGTTGTGGAGTCTCTAGTTGTGGAGTTTCTAGTTGCGAAGTGTCTAGTTATAGAGTTTCTAGTTGTAAAGTTTCTAGTTGTGGAGTTTCTAGTTGCAGAGTTTCTAGTTGCGGACGTTCTAGCTGTGGAGTTTCTAGTTGCGAAGACTGTCGTTGCGGAGTCTCAAGTTGTAGAGTGTCTAGTCGTGGAGTTTCTAGTTGCGGAGTTTTCTAGTTTTGGAGTCTCTAGTTGTGGAGTTTCTAGCTGCAGAGTTTCTAGTTGCGGAGCCTGTCGTTGCGGAGTCTCAAGTTGTGGAGTGTCTAGTCGTGGAGTTTCTAGTTGCGAAGTTTTCTAGTTGTGGACTTTCTAGTTGTGGAGTTTCTAGTTGCAGAGTTTCTAGTTGCGGAGTCTTTCATTGCGGAGTCTCAAGTTGTAGAGTGTCTAGTCGTGGAGTTTCTAGTTGCAGAGTTTTCTAGTTGAGGAGTCTCTAGTTGTGGAGTTTTTAGTTGCGAAGTGTCTAGTTTTGGAGTTTCTAGTTGTAAAGTTTCTAGTCGTGGAGTTTCTAGTTGCGGAGTTTTCTAGTTGTGGAGTCACTAGTTGTGGAGTTTCTAGTTGTGGAGTTTCTTGTTGCGGAGTTTCTAGTTTCAGAGTTTCAAGTTGCGGACGTTCTAGCTGTGGAGTTACTAATTGCAGAGTTTCTAGTTGCAGAGTTTTTAGTTGTAGAGTTTCTAGTTGTGGAGTTTTAGTTGCGGATTTTCTTGTTGCAGAGTTTCGAGTTGCAGAGTTTCAAGTTGTGGAGTTTCTGGTTGCGGAGTCTCTAGTTGTGGAGTTTCTAGTTGCGGAGTTTCTAGCTGTGGAGTTTCTAGTTGCGGAGTCTCTAGTTGTGCAGTCTCTAGTTGTGGGGTTTCTAGTTGCGGAGTTTCTAGTTGTGGAGTTTCTAGTTGTGGAGACTCTAGTTGTGGAGTTTCTAGTTGTGGAGTTTCTAGCTTTTGAGTTTCTAGTTGGAAGTTTCTAGTTGCGGAGTTTCTAGTGGCGGAATCTGTCGTTGCGGAGCCTCAAGTTGTGAAGTGTCTAATCGTGGAGTTTCCAATTGCGGAGTTTTCTTTTTGTGGAGTCTCCAGTTGTGAAATTTCTAGTTTTAGAGTTTCTAGTTGCGGAGTTTCTAGTTGCGGAGTGTCTGGTGGTGGAGTTTCTAGTTCTGGAGTTTCTAGTTGTGGAGTCTGTAGTTGTGGAATTCGTAGTTGTGGAGTATCTGGTTGTGGTGTTTCAAGTTGTGGAGTTTCTATTTGTGGAGTTTCTAGTTGTGGAGTTTCTAGTGGCGGAGTTTCTAGTTGCGGAGTTTCTAGTTGTGGAGTTTCTAGTTGCACAGTCTCTAGTTGGCAGTCTCTAGTTGTGGAGTTTCTAGTTGTGGAGTTTATAGCTGTGGAGTTTTCACTTGCGTTGGTTCTAGTTGCAGAGTTTCTAGTTGCGCAGCCTGTCATTGCGGAGTGTCAAGTTGTGGAGTGTCTTGTCGTGGAGTTTCTAGATGCGAAGTTTTCTAGTTGCTGAGTCTCTAGTTGTGGAGTTTCTAGTTGTGGAGTTTCTAGTTGTGGAATTGCTAGTTGAAGAGTTTCTAGTAGCGGAGACTTTCGTAGCGGAGGTTCAAGTTGTAGAGTGTCTAGTCGTGGAATTTCGAGTTGCAGAATTTTCTAGTTGTGGAGTCTGTAGTTGTGTAGTTTCTAGTTGCGAAGTGTCTAGTTATGGAGTTTCTAGTTGTAAAGTTTCTAGTTGTGGAGTTTCTAGTTGCAAGTTTCTAGCTGTGGAGTTTCTAGATGCGGAGTTTCTATTTGCAGAGTTTCTAGTTGCGGAGCCTGTCGTTGCGGAGTCTCAAGTTGTGGATTGTCTAGTCGTGGAGTTTCTAGTTGCGGAGTTTTCTAGTTGTGGAGTCTCTAGTTGTGGAGTTTCTAGTTGTGGAGTTTCTTGTTGCGGAGTTTCTAGTTGCAGAGTTTCTATGTGCGGACGTTCTAGCTGTGAAATTTCTAATTGCATAGTTTCTAGTTGCATAGTTTCTAGTTGTAGAGTTTCTAGTTAAGGAGTTTTTAGTTGCGGAGTTTCTAGTTGTGAAGATTCTAGTGTTGAGCTTCTAGTTGTGGAGTTTATTGTTGTGGAGTTTTTAGTTGCAGAGTTTCTAGTTGTGGAGTCTCTAATTGTTGAGTCTCTGGTTGTGGAATTTCTAGTTGTGGAGTTTCTAGTTGTGGAGTTTCTAGTTGCGGATTTTCTAGTTGCGGAGTTTCTGGTGTTGGAGTTTCTAGTTGTGGAGTTTGTAGTTGTGGAGTCTGTAGTTGTGGAGTTTCTAGTTGTGGAGTTCCTAGTTATAGAGTCTCAAGTTGTGGAGTTTCTAGTTGCGGTGTTTCTAGTTGCAGAGTTTTCTAGTTGTTGAGTCTCTAGTTGTGGAGTTTCTAGTTGTAAAGTTTCTAGTCGTGGAGTTTCTAGTTGCGGAGTTTTCTAGTTGTGGAGTGTCTAGTCATGGAGTTTCTAGTTTCGGAGTTTTCTAGTTGTGGAGTTTCTAATTGTGGAGTTTCAAGATGTGCAGTTTCTTGTTGTAGAGTTTCTAGTTTTGAAGTTTCTAGTTGTGGATTTTCTAGTTGCGGAGTTTCTAGTTGCAGAGTTTCAAGTTGTGGAGTTTCTAGTTGCGGAGTCTCTAGTTGTGGAGTTTCTAGTTGCGGAGTTTCTAGCTGTGGAGTTTCTAGTTGCGGAGCCTCTAGTTGTGCAGTCTCTAGTTGTGGAGTTTCTCGTTGTGGAGTTTCTAGTTGTGGAGTTTCTCGTTGTGGAGTTTCTAGTTGTGGAGTTTCTAGTTGTAGAGACTCTAGTTGTGGAGTTTCTAATTGTGGAGTTTCTAGCTTTTTTAAGTTCTAGTTGCGGAGTTTCTAGTTGCAAGTTTCTAGCTGTGGAGTTTATAGTGGCGGAGTTTCTAGTTGCAGAGTTTCTAGTTGTGGAATCTGTCGTTGCGGAGTCTCAAGTGGTGAAGTGTCTAGTCGTGAAGATTCTAGTTGTGGAGTTTTCTTTTTGTGGAGTCTCCAGTTGTGGAATTTCTAGTTGTAGAGTTTCTAGTTCTGGAGTTTCTAGTTGTGGAGTCTGTAGTTGTGGAGTATCTGGTTGTGGTGTTTCAAGTTGTCGAGTTTCTAGTTGTGGAGTTTCTAGTTGCGGAGTTTCTAGTTGTTGAGTTTCTAGTTGTAGAGTGTCTCTCAAGTTGTAGAGTGTTTCTTGTTGCGGAGTTTCTAGTTTCAGAGTTTCTAGTTGCGGACGTTCTAGTTGTGGAGTTACTAATTGCAGAGTTTCTAGTTGCATAGTTTCTAGTTGTAGAGTTTCTAGTTGTGGAGTTTTAGTTGCGGAGTTTCTAGTTGTGAAGATTCTAGTTGTGGAGTTTCTAGTTGTGGAGTTTCTAGCTGTGGAGTTTTTAGTTGCAGAGTTTCTAGTTGTGGAGTCTCTAATTGTTGAGTTTCTGGTTGTGGAGTTTCTAGTTGTGGAGTTTGTAGTTGTAGAGTCTGTAGTTGTGGAGTTTCTAGTTGTGGAGTTCCAAGTTATGGAGTCTCGAGTTGTGGAGTTTCTAGTTGTGGAATTTGTAGTTGTGGAGTATCTAGTTGCGGTGTTTGAAGTTGTGGAGTTTGTAGTTGGAGTTTCTAGGTGTGGAGTTTCTAGTTGCTGAGTTTCTAGTGGCCGAGTTTCTAGTTGCGAAGTCTCAAGTTGTGCAGTCTCTAGTTTTTAAGTTTCTAGTTGTGGATTTTCTAGTTGCGGAGTTTTTAGTTGCAGAGTTTCAAGTTGTGTAGTTTCTAGTTGGGGAGTTTCTACTTAAGTTTATAGTTGTGAATTTTCTTGTTGCAGAGTTTTGAGTTGCAGAGTTTCAAGTTGTGGAGTTTCTAGTTGCGGAGTCTCTAGTTGTGGAGTTTCTAGTTGCGGAGTTTCTAGCTGTGGAGTTTCTAGTTGCGGAGTCTCTAGTTGTGCAGTCTCTAGTTGTGGAGTTTCTAGTTGCGGAGTTTCTAGTTGTGGAGTTTCAGTTGTGGAGACTCTAGGTTGGAGTTTCTAGTTGTGGAGTTTCTAGCTTTTGAGTTTCTAGTTGGAAGTTTCTAGTTGCGGAGTTTCTAGTTGCGGAATCTGTCGTTGCGGAGCCTCAAGTTGTGAAGTGTCTAATCGTGGAGTTTCTAGTTGCGGAGTTTTCTTTTTGTGGAGTCTCCAGTTGTGAGATTTCTAGTTGTAGAGTTTCTAGTTGCGGAGTTTCTAGTTGCGGAGTGTCTGGTGGTGGAGTTTCTAGTTCTGGAGTTTCTAGTTGTGGAGTCTGTAGTTGTAGAATTTGTAGTTGTGGAGTATCTGGTTGTGGTGTTTCAAGTTGTGGAGTTTCTATTTGTGGAGTTTCTAGTTGTGGAGTTTCTAGTTGTTGAGTTTCTAGTTGCCAAGTTTCTAGTTGCAAAGTCTCAAGTTGTGGAGTTTCTAGTTGTGGAGTTTCTAGTTGTGGAGTTTCTAGTTGCGGAGTTTCTAGTTGCGGAGATTCTAGCTGTGGAGTTTCTAGTTGCACAGTCTCTAGTTGGCAGTCTCTAGTTGTGGAGTTTCTAGTTGTGGAGTTTATAGCTGTGGAGTTTCTACTTGCGTAGGTTCTAGTTGCAGAGTTTCTAGTTGCGGAGCCTGTCGTTGCGGAGTCTCAAGTTGTGGAGTGTCTAGTCGTGGAGTTTCTAGTTGCGAAGTTTTCTAGTTGTGGAGTCTCTAGTTGTGGAGTTTCTAGTTGTGGAGTTTCTCGTTGTGGAATCGCTAGTTGCAGAGTTTCTAGTTGCGGAGACTTTCGTAGCGGAGGTTCAAGTTGTAGAGTGTCTAGTCGTGGAATTTCGAGTTGCAGAATTTTCTAGGTATGGAGTCTGTAGTTGTGTAGTTTCCAGTTGCGAAGTGTCTAGTTATGGAGTTTCTAGTTGTAAAGTTTCTAGTTGTGGAGTTTCTAGTTGCAAGTTTCTAGCTGTGGAGTTTCTAGATGCGGAGTTTCTATTTGCAGAGTTTCTAGTTGCGGAGCCTGTCGTTGCGGAGTCTCAAGTTGTGGATTGTCTAGTCGTGGAGTTTCTAGTTGCAGAGTTTTCTAGTTGTGGAGTCTCTAGTTGTGGAGTTTCTATTTGTGGAGTTTCTTGTTGCGGAGTTTCTAGTTGCAGAGTTTCTAGTTGCGGACGTTCTAGCTGTGAAATTTCTAATTGCAGAGTTTCTAGTTGCATAGTTTCTAGTTGTAGAGTTTCTAGTTGTGGAGTTTTTAGTTGCGGAGTTTCTAGTTGTGAAGATTCTAGTGTTGAGCTTCTAGTTGTGGAGTTTATTGTTGTGAAGTTTTCAGTTGCAGAGTTTCTAGTTGTGGAGTCTTTAATTGTTGAGTCAATGGTTGTGGAATTTCTAGTTGTGGAGTTTCTAGTTGTGGAGTTTCTAGTTGCGGATTTTCTAGTTGCGGAGTTTCTGGTGTTCGAGTTTCTAGTTGTGGAGTTTGTAGTTGTGGAGTCTGTAGTTGTGGAGTTTCTAGTTGTGGAGTTCCTAGTTATAGAGTCTCAAGTTGTGGAGTTTCTAGTTGCGGAGTTTCTAGTTGCAGAGTTTTCTAGTTGTGGAGTCTCTAGTTGTGGAGTTTCTAGTTGCGAAGTGTCTAGTTATGGAGTTTTAGTTGTAAAGTTTCTAGCCGTGGAGTTTCTAGTTGCGGAGTTTTCTAGTTGTGGAGTGTCTAGTAGTGGAGTTTCTAGTTTCGGAGTTTTCTAGTTGTGGAGTTTCTAATTGTGGAGTTTCAAGTTGTGCAGTTTCTTGTTGTAGAGTTTCTAGTTTTGAAGTTTCTAGCTGTGGAGTTTCTAGTTGCGGAGTCTCTAAGTGTGCAGTCTCTAGCTGTGGAGTTTCTAGTTGCGGAGTTTCTAGTTGTGGAGTTTCTAGTTGTGGAGACTCTAGTTGTGGAGTTTCTATTTGTGGAGTTTCTAGCTTTTGAGTTTCTAGTTGGAAATTTCAAGTTGCGGAGTTTCTAGTTGCGGAATCTGTCGTGGCAGAGCCTCAAGTTGTGAAGTGTCTAATCGTGGAGTTTCTAGTTGCGGAGTTTTCTTTTTGTGGAGTCTCCAGTTGTGAGATTTCTAGTTGTAGAGTTTCTAGTTGCGGAGTTTCTAGTTGCGGAGTGTCTGGTGGTGGAGTTTCTAGTTCTGGAGTTTCTAGTTGTGGAGTCTGTAGTTGTGGAATTTGTAGTTGTGGAGTATCTGGTTGTGGTGTTTCAAGTTGCGGAGTTTCTATTTGTGGAGTTTCTAGTTGTGGAGTTTCTAGTTGTTGAGTTTCTAGTTGCCGAGTTTCTAGTTGCAAAGTCTCAAGTTGTGGAGTTTCTAGTTGTGGAGTTTCTAGTTGCGGAGTTTCTAGTTGCGGAGTTTCTAGCTGTGGAGTTTCTAGTTGCACAGTCTCTAGTTGGCAGTCTCTAGTTGTAAAGTTTCTAGTTGTGGAGTTTATAGCTGTGGAGTTTCTAGTTGTGGAGTCTGTAGTTGTGGAATTTGTAGTTGTGGAGTATCTGGTTGTGGTGTTTCAAGTTGCGGAGTTTCTAGTTGTGGAGTTTGTAGTTGTGGAGTCTGTAGTTGTGGAGTTTCTAGTTGTGGAGTTCCTAGTTATAGAGTCTCAAGTTGTGGAGTTTCTAGTTGCGGAGTTTCTAGTTGCAGAGTTTTCTAGTTGTGGAGTCTCTAGTTGTGGAGTTTCTAGTTGCGAAGTGTCTAGTTATGGAGTTTCTAGTTGTAAAGTTTCTAGTCGTGGAGTTTCTAGTTGCGGAGTTTTCTAGTTGTGGAGTGTCCAGTCGTGGAGTTTCTAGTTTCAGAGTTTTCTAGTTGTGGAGTTTCTAATTGTGGAGTTTCAAGTTGTGCAGTTTCTTGTTGTAGAGTTTCTAGTTTTGAAGTTTCTAGTTGTGGATTTTCTAGTTGCGGAGTTTCTAGTTGCGGAGTTTCAAGTTGTGTAGTTTCTAGTTGGGGAGTTTCTACTTGAGCCTATAGTTGTGGATTTTCTTGTTGCAGAGTTTCGATTTGCAGAGTTTCAAGTTGTGGAGTTTCTAGTTGCGGAGTCTCTAGTTGTGGAGTTTCTAGTTGCGGAGTTTCTAGCTGTGGAGTTTCTAGTTGCGGAGTCTCTAGTTGTGCAGTCTCTAGTTGTGGAGTTTCTCGTTGTGGAGTTTCTAGTTGCGGAGTTTCATGTTGTAGAGACTCTAGTTGTGGAGTTTCTAATTGTGGAGATTCTAGCTTTTTCAAGTTCTAGTTGCGGAGTTTCTAGTTGCAAGTTTCTAGCTGTGGAGTTTATAGTGGCGGAGTTTCTAGTTGCAGAGTTTCTAGTTGTGGAATCTGTCGTTGCGGAGTCTCAAATGGTGAAGTGTCTAGTCGTGAAGATTCTAGTTGTGGGGTTTTCTTTTTGTGGAGTCTCCAGTTGTGGAATTTCTAGTTGTAGAGTTTCTAGTTCTGGAGTTTCTAGTTGTGGAGTCTGTAGTTGTGGAGTATCTGGTTGTGGTGTTTCAAGTTGTCGAGTTTCTAGTTGTGGAGTTTCTAGTTGCGGAGTTTCTAGTTGTTGAGTTTCTAGTTGACGAGTTTCAAGTTGCAAAGTCTCAAGTTCTGGAGTTTCTAGTTGTGGAGGTTCTAGTTGTGGAGTTTCTAGTTTCGGAGTTTCTAGCTGTGGAGTTTCTAGTTTCAGAGTCTCTAGTTGGCAGTCTCTAGTTGTGGAGTTTCTAGTTGCGGAGTTTCTAGTTGCAGAGTCTCTAGTTGTGCAGTCTCTAGTTGTGGAGTTTCTAGTTATGGAGTTTAGAGTTGTGGAGACTCTAGTTGTGGAGTTTCTAGTTACGGAGTTTCTAGTTGCAGAGTTTCTAGTTGTGGAGTTTCCAGTTTTGGAGTTTCTAGTTGCAGAGTTTCTAGTTGCGGAGTCTCAAGTTGTAGAGTGTCTAGTGGTGGAGTTTCTAGTTGCAGAATTTTCTAGTTGTGGAGTCTCTAGTTGTGGAGTTTCTAGTTGCGAGGTGTCTAGTTATGGAGTTTCTAGTTATAAAGTTTCTAGTTGTGGAATTTCTAGTTGCGGAGTTTCTAGTTGTTGAGCTTCTAGTGGCGGAGTCTCTAGATGTGCAGTCTCTAGTTGTGGAGTCTCTTGCTGTGGAGTTCCTAGTTGTGGAGCTTCTAGTTGGGAAGTTTCTAGCTGTGGAGTTTCAAGTTGCGGAGTTTCTAGTTGCAAAGTTTCTAGTTGCGGACGTTCTAGCTGTGGAGTTTCTAGTTGCAGAGTTTCCAGTTGCGGGCGCTCTAGCTGTGCAGTTTCTAGTTGCAGAGTTTCTAGTGGCGTAGTTTCTAGTTGTGGAGTTTCTAGTTGTGGAGTTTTTAGTTGCGCAGTTTCTAGTTGTGGAGTTTCAAGTTGTGGAATTTATATGTGTGGAGTTTTTAGTTGTGGAGTTCAAAGTTGTCGAGTTTCCAGTTGCAGAGTTTCCAGTAGTGGAGTTTCTAGTTGTGCAGTTTTTAGTTGTGGAGTCTCTAGTTGTTGAGTCTCTTGTTGTGGAATTTCAAGTTGTGGAGTTTCTAGTTGCGGAGTTTGTAGTTGCGGAGCGTCTAGTGCTGGAGTTTCTAGTTGTGGAGTTTCTAGTTGCGGAGTTTCTAGCTGTGGAGTTTCTAGTTGTGGAGTTTCTAGTACTGGAGTTTCTAGTTGCAGAGTTTCTAGTTGCGAAGCCTGTCGTTGCGGAGTCTCCAGTTGCAGAGTGTCTAGTCGTGGAGTTTCTAGTTGCGGAGTTTTCTAGTTGTGGAGTCTCTAGTTGTGGAGTTTCTAGTTGCAGAGTTTCTAGTTGCGGAGCCTGTCGTTATGGAGTCTCAAGTTGTGGAGTGTCTAGTCGTGGAGTTTCTAGTTGCGAAGTTTTCTAGTTGTGGAGTTTCTAGTTGTGGAGTTTCTAGTTGCAGAGTTTCTAGTTGCGGAGTCTTTCATTGCGGAGTCTCAAGTTGTAGAGTGTCTAGTCGTGGAGTTTCTAGTTGCAGAGTTTTCTAGTTGAGGAGTCTCTAGTTGTGGAGTTTTTAGTTGCGAAGTGTCTAGTTTTGGAGTTTCCAGTTGTAACGTTTCTAGTCGTGGAGTTTCTAGTTGCGGAGTTTTCTAGTTGTGGAGTCACTAGTTGTGGAGTTTCTAGTTGTGGAGTTTCTTGTTGTGGAGTTTCTAGTTGCAGAGTTTCTAGTTGCGGACGTTCTAGCTGTGGAGTTTCTAATTGCAGAGTTTCTAGTTGCATAGTTTCTAGTTGTAGAGTTTCTAGTTGTGGAGTTTTAGTTGCGGAGTTTCTAGTTGTGAAGATTCTAGTTGTGGAATTTCTAGTTGTGGAGTTTTTAGTTGCAGAGTTTCTAGTTGTGGAGTCTCTAATTGTTGAGTTTCTGGTTGTGGAGTTTCTAGTTGTGGAGTTTGTAGTTGTAGAGTCTGTAGTTGTGGAGTTTCTAGTTGTGGAGTTCCTAGTTATGGAGTCTCGAGTTGTGGAGTTTCTAGTTGCGGAGTTTCTAATTGTGGAGTTTCTAGTTGTGGAATTTGTAGTTGTGGAGTATCTAGTTGCGGTGTTTGAAGTTGTGGAGTTTGTAGTTGGAGTTTCTAGTTGCGGAGTTTCTAGCTGTGGAGTTTCTAGTTGCGGAGTCTCTAGTTGTGCAGTCTCTAGTTGTGCAGTCTCTTGCTGTAGAGTTCCTTGTTGGGGAGTTTCTAGTTGCAGAGTATCTAGTTGCGGACGTTCTAGTTGCGGAGTCTCTAGTTGTGGAGTTTCTAGTTGCGGAGTTTCTAGCTGTGGAGTTTCTAGTTGCGGAGTCTCTAGTTGTGCAGTCTCTAGTTGTGGAGTTTCTTGTTGTGGAGTTTCTAGTTGTGGAGTTTTTAGTTGTAAAGACTCTAGTTGTGGAGTTTCTAGTTGTGGAGTTTCTAGCTTTTTAGTTTCTAGTTGCGGAGTTTCTAGCTGTGGAGTTTATAGTGGCGGAGTTCTAGTTGCAGAGTTTCTAGTTGTGGAATCGGTCGTTGCGGAGTCTCAAGTGGTGGAGCGTCTAGTCGTGGAGATTCTAGTTGCGGAGTTTTCTTTTTGTGGAGTCTCCAGTTTTGGAATTTCTAGTTGTAGTGTTTCTAGTTCTTGAGTTTCTAGTTGTGGAGTCTGTAGTTTTGGAGTATCTGGTTGTGGTGTTTCAAGTTGTGGAGTTTCTAGTTGTGGAGTTTCTAGTTGCGGAGTTTCTAGCTGTTGAGTTTCTAGTTGCCGAGTTTCTAGTTGCAAAGTCTCAAGTTGTGGAGTTTCTAGTGGTGGAGGTTCTAGTTGTGGAGTTTCTAGTTGCGCAGTTTCTAGCTGTGGAGTTTCTAGTTGCAGAGTCTCTAGTTGGCAGTCTCTAGCTGTGGAGTTTCTAGTTGCGGAGTTTCTAGTTGGGGAGTTTCTAGTTGTGGAGACTCTAGTTGTGGAGTTTCTAGCTTTGGAGTTTCTAGTTGCGGTGTTTACTAGTGTCAGAGTATCTAGTTGCAAGTTTCTAGCTGTGGAGTTTATAGTGGCGGAGTTTCTGGTTGCAGAGTTTCTAGTTGCGGAGTCTGTCGTTGTGGAGTCTCAAGTTGTGAAGTGTCTAGTCGTGGAGTTTCTAGTTGCGGAGTTTTCTAATTGGGGAGTTTTTTGTTGTAGAGTTTCTAGTTTTAAATTTCTAGTTGTGTATTTTCTAATTGCAGAGTTTCTAGTTGCGGAGTTTGTAGTTGTGTAGTTTCTAGTTTGGGAGTTTCTACTTAAGTTTATAGTTGTGGATTTTCTTGTTGCCGAGTTTCGAGTTGCAGAGTTTCAAGTTGTGGAGTATGTCGTTGAAGAGTCTCAAGTTGTGGAATGTCTAGTCGTGGAGTTTCTAGTTTCGGAGTTTTCTAGTTGTGAAAATTCTAGTTGTGGAGTTTCTATTTGCGGAGTTTCTGACTGTGGAGTTTCTAGTTTCAGAGCCTCTAGTTGTGCAGTCTCTAGTTGTGGAGTTTCTAGTTGTGGAGTTTATAGTTGTGGAGACTCTAGTTGTGGTTGTTTCTAGTTGCGGAGTTTCTAGATGCAGAGTTTCTAGTTGCAAGTTTCCAGCTGTGGAGTTTCTAGTTGCGGAGTTTCTAGTTGCAGAGTTTCTAGTTGCGGAGCCTGTCGTTGCGGAGTCTCAAGTTGTGGAGTGTCTAGTCGTGGAGTTTCTAGTTGCGGAGTTTTCTAGTTGTGGAGTCTCTAGTTGTGGAGTTTCTAGTTGTGGAGTTTCTAGTTGTGGAGTTTCTAGTTGCAGAGTTTCTAGTTGCGGAGTCTTTCGTTGCGGAGTCTCAAGTTGTAGCGTGTCTAGTGGTGGAGTTTCTAGTTGCAGAATTTTCTAGTTGTGGAGTCTCTAGTTGTGGAGTTTCTAGTTGCGAAGTGTCTAGTTATGGAGTTTCTAGTTGTAAAGTTTCTAGTTGTGGAGTTTTTAGTTGCGGAGTTTCTAGCTGTTGAGTTTCTAGTGGCGGAGTCTCTAGATGTGCAGTCTCTAGTTGTGGAGTCTCTTGCTGTGGAGTTCCTAGTTGTGGAGCTTCTAGTTGGGAAGTTTCTAGCAGTGGAGTTTCTAGTTGCGGAGTTTCTAGTTGCAGAGTTTCTAGTTGCAGACGTTTTAGCTGTGGAGTTTCTAGTTCCAGAGTATCTAGTTGTGGGCGCTCTAGCTGTGCAGTTTCTAGTTGCATAGTTTCTAGTGGCGTAGTTTCTAGTTGTGGTGTTTCAAGTTGTGGAGTTTCTAGTTGTGGAGTTTCTAGTTGCGGAGTTTCTAGCTGTTGAGTTCTAGTTGCCGAGTTTCTAGTTGCAAAGTCTCAAGTTGTTGAGTTTGTAGTTGTGGAGTTTCTAGTTGTGGAGTTTCTAGTTGCAGAGTTTCTAGTTGCGGAGTCTTTCATTGCGGAGTCTCAAGTTGTAGAGTGTCTAGTCGTGGAGTTTCTAGTTGCAGAGTTTTCTAGTTGAGGAGTCTCTAGTTGTGGAGTTTTTAGTTGCGAAATGTCTAGTTTTGGAGTTTCTAGTTGTAAAGTTTCTAGTCGTGGAGTTTCTAGTTGCGGAGTTTTCTAGTTGTGGAGTCACTAGTTGTGGAGTTTCTAGTTGTGGAGTTTCTTGTTGCGGAGTTTCTAGTTGCAGAGTTTCTAGTTGCGGACGTTCTAGCTGTGGAGTTTCTATTTGCAGAGTTTCTAGTTGCATAGTTTCTAGTTGTAGAGTTTCTAGTTGTGGAGTTTTAGTTGCGGAGTTTCTAGTTGTGAAGATTCTAGTTGTGGAGTTTCTAGTTGTGGAGTTTCTAGTTGTGGAGTTTTTAGTTGCAGAGTTTCTAGTTGTGGAGTCTCTAATTGTTGAGTTTCTGGTTGTGGAGTTTCTAGTTGTGGAGTTTGTAGTTGTAGAGTCTGTAGTTGTGGAGTTTCTAGTTGTGGAGTTCCTAGTTATGGAGTCTCGAGTTGTGGAGTTTCTAGTTGCGGAGTTTCTAAATGTGGAGTTTCTAGTTGTGGAATTTGTAGTTGTGGAGTATCTAGTTGCGGTGTTTGAAGTTGTGGAGTTTGTAGTTGGAGTTTCTAGTTGCGGAGTTTCTAGCTGTGGGGTTTCTAGTTGCGGAGTCTCTAGTTGTGCAGTCTCTAGTTGTGGAGTCTCTTGCTGTAGAGTTCCTAGTTGGGGAGTTTCTAGTTGGGGAGTTTCTAGCTGTGGAGTTTCTTGTTGCGGAGTTTCTAGTTGCAGAGTTTCTAGTTGCGGACGTTGTAGTTGCGGAGTCTCTAGTTGTGGAGTTTCTAGTTGCGGAGTTTCTAGCTGTGGAGTTTCTAGTTGCGGAGTCTCTAGTTGTGCAGTCTCTAGTTGTGGAGTTTCTCGTTGTGGAGTTTCTAGTTGTGGAGTTTTTAGTTGTAAAGACTCTAGTTGTGGAGTTTCTAGTTGTGGAGTTTCTAGCTTTTTAGTTTCTAGTTGCGGAGTTTCTAGCTGCAAATTTCTAGCTGTGGAGTTCATAGTGGCGGAGTTTCTAGTTGCAGAGTTTCTAGTTGTGGAATCGGTCGTTGCGGAGTCTCAAGTGGTGGAGCGTCTAGTCGTGGAGATTCTAGTTGCGGAGTTTTCTTTTTGTGGAGTCTCCAGTTGTGGAATTTCTAGTTGTAGAGTTTCTAGTTCTTGAGTTTCTAGTTGTGGAGTCTGTAGTTTTGGAGTATCTGGTTGTGGTGTTTCAAGTTGTGGAGTTTCTAGTTGTGGAGTTTCTAGTTGCGGAGTTTCTAGCTGTTGAGTTTCTAGTTGCCGAGTTTCTAGTTGGGGAGTTTCTAGTTGTGGAGACTCTAGTTGTGGAGTTTCTAGCTGTGGTATTCTAGCTTTGGAGTTTCTAGTTGCGGTGTTTACTAGTGTCAGAGTATCTAGTTGCAAGTTTCTAGCTGTGGAGTTTATAGTGGCGGAGTTTCTGGTTGCAGAGTTTCTAGTTGCGGAGTCTGTCGTTGTGGAGTCTCAAGTTGTGGAGTGTCTAGTCGTGGAGTTTCTAGTTGCGGAGTTTTCTAATTGGGGAGTTTTTTGTTGTAGAGTTTCTAGTTTTAAATTTCTAGTTGTGTATTTTCTAATTGCAGAGTTTCTAGTTGCGGAGTTTCTAGTTGTGTAGTTTCTAGTTTGGGAGTTTCTACTTAAGTTTATAGTTGTGGATTTTCTTGTTGCCGAGTTTCGAGTTGCAGAGTTTCAAGTTGTGGAGTATGTCGTTGCAGAGTCTCAAGTTGTGGAATGTCTAGTCGTGGAGTTTCTAGTTTCGGAGTTTTCTAGTTGTGGAAATTCTAGTTGTGGAGTTTCTATTTGCGGAGTTTCTGACTGTTGAGTTTCTAGTTTCAGAGCCTCTAGTTGTGCAGTCTCTAGTTGTGGAGTTTCTACTTGTGGAGTTTATAGTTGTGGAGACTCTAGTTGTGGAGTTTCTAGTTGCGGAGTTTCTAGTTGCAGAGTTTCTAGTTGCAAGTTTCTAGCTGTGGAGTTTCTAGTTGCGGAGTTTCTAGTTGCAGAGTTTCTAGTTGCGGAGCCTGTCGTTGCGGAGTCTCAAGTTGTGGAGTGTCTAGTCGTGGAGTTTCTAGTTGCGGAGTTTTCTGGTTGTGGAGTCTCTAGTTGTGGAGTTTCTAGTTGTGGAGTTTCTAGTTGTGGAGTTTCTAGTTGCAGAGTTTCTAGTTGCGGACGTTCTAGCTGTGAAATTTCTAATTGCAGAGTTTCTAGTTGCATAGTTTCTAGTTGTAGATTTTCTAGTTGTGGAGTTTTTAGTTGCGGAGTTTCTAGTTGTGAAGATTCTAGTGTTGAGCTTCTAGTTGTGGAGTTTATTGTTGTGGAGTTTTCAGTTGCAGAGTTTCTAGTTGTGGAGTCTTTAATTGTTGAGTCAATGGTTGTGGAATTTCTAGTTGTGGAGTTTCTAGTTGTGGAGTTTCTAGTTGCGGATTTTCTAGTTGCGGAGTTTCTGGTGTTGGAGTTTCTAGTTGTGGAGTTGGTAGTTGTGTAGTCTGTAGTTGTGGAGTTTCTAGTTGTGGAGTTCCTAGTTATAGAGTCTCAAGTTGTGGAGTTTCTAGTTGCGGAGTTTCTAGTTGCAGAGTTTTCTAGTTGTGGAGTCTCTAGTTGTGGAGTTTCTAGTTGCGAAGTGTCTAGTTATGGAGTTTCTAGTTGTAAAGTTTCTAGTCGTGGAGTTTCTAGTTGCGGAGTTTTCTAGTTGTGAAAATTGTAGTTGTGGAGTTTCTATTTGCGGAGTTTCTGACTGTGGAGTTTCTAGTTTCAGAGCCTCTAGTTGTGCAGTCTCTAGTTGTGGAGTTTCTAGTTGTGGAGTTTATAGTTGTGGAGACTCTAGTTGTGGTTGTTTCTAGTTGCGGAGTTTCTAGATGCAGAGTTTCTAGTTGCAAGTTTCTAGCTGTGGAGTTTCTAGTTGCGGAGTTTCTAGTTGCAGAGTTTCTAGTTGCGGAGCCTGTCGTTGCGGAGTCTCAAGTTGTGGAGTGTCTAGTCGTGGAGTTTCTAGTTGCGGAGTTTTCTAGTTGTGGAGTCTCTAGTTGTGGAGTTTCTAGTTGTGGAGTTTCTAGTTGTGGAGTTTCTAGTTGCAGAGTTTCTAGTTGCGGAGTCTTTCGTTGCGGAGTCTCAAGTTGTAGCGTGTCTAGTGGTGAAGTTTCTAGTTGCAGAATTTTCTAGTTGCGAAGTTTTCTAGTTGTGGACTTTCTAGTTGTGGAGTTTCTAGTTGCAGAGTTTCTAGTTGCGGAGTCTTTCATTGCGGAGTCTCAAGTTGTAGAGTGTCTAGTCGTGGAGTTTCTAGTTGCAGAGTTTTCTAGTTGAGGAGTCTCTAGTTGTGGAGTTTTTAGTTGCGAAGTGTCTAGTTTTGGAGTTTCTAGTTGTAAAGTTTCTAGTCGTGGAGTTTCTAGTTGCGGAGTTTTCTAGTTGTGGAGTCACTAGTTGTGGAGTTTCTAGTTGTGGAGTTTCTTGTTGCTGAGTTTCTAGTTTCAGAGTTTCTAGTTGCGGACGTTCTAGCTGTGGAGTTTCTAGTTGCGAAGACTGTCGTTGCGGAGTCTCAAGTTGTAGAGTGTCTAGTCGTGGAGTTTCTAGTTGCGGAGTTTTCTAGTTTTGGAGTCTCTAGTTGTGGAGTTTCTAGCTGCAGAGTTTCTAGTTGCGGACGTTCTAGCTGTGGAGTTTCTAGTTGCGAAGACTGTCGTTGCGGAGTCTCAAGTTGTAGAGTGTCTAGTCGTGGTGTTTCTAGTTGCGAAGTTTTCTAGTTGTGGACTTTCTAGTTGTAAAGTTTCTAGTTGTGGAGTTTCTAGTTGCGGAGTTTCTAGCTGTGGAGTTTCTAGTTGCGGAGTCTCTAGTTGATTGATGATATGTGGGGTTTAACGTCTCAAAACCACCATATGATTATGAGAGACGCCGTAGTGGAGGGCTCCGAAAATTTTGACCACCTGGGGTTCTTTAACGTGCACCCAAATCTGATCACACCGGCCTACAACATTTCCGCCTCTATTGGAAATGCAGCCGCCGCCGCCGGGATTCGAACCCGCGACCTGCGGGTCAGCAGCCGAGTACCTTAGCCACTTGACCACTGCAGCGGGGCAGTCTCTAGTTGTGCAGTCTCTTGCTGTAGAGTTTCTAGTTGTGGAGCTTCTAGTTGGGAAGTTTCTAGCTTTGGAGTTTCTAGTTGCGGAGTTTCTAGTTGCAGAGTTTCTAGTTGCGGACGTTCTAGCTGTGGAGTTTCTAGTTGCGGGCGCTCTAGCTGTGCAGTTTCTAGTTGCAGAGTTTCTAGTGGCGTAGTTTCTAGTTGTGGAGTTTCTAGTTGTGGAGTTTTTAGTTGCGCAGTTTCTAGTTGTGAAGTTTGAAGTTGTGGAATTTATATGTGTGGAGTTTTTAGTTGTGCAGTTTAATGTTGTCGAGTTTCTAGTTGCAGAGTTTCCTGTAGTGGAGTTTCTAGTTGTGCAGTTTTTAGTTGTGGAGTCTCTAGTTAATGAGTCTCTTGTTGTGGAATTTCAAGTTTTGGAGTTTCTAGTTGCGGAGTTTGTAGTTGCGGATAGTCTGGTGGTGGAGTTTCTAGTTGTGGAGTTTCTAGTTGCGGAGTTTCTTGCTGTGGAGTTTCTAGTGGCGGAGTCTCTAGATGTGGAGTCTCTAGTTGGGGAGTTTCTTGTTGTGGAGTTTCTAGTTCTGGAGTTTCTAGCTGCAGAGTTTCTAGTTGCGAAGTCTGTCGTTGCGGAGTCTCAAGTTGTAGAGTGTCTAGTCGTGGAGTTTCTAGTTGCGGAGTTTTCTAGTTGTGGAGTCTCTAGTTGTGGAGTTTCTAGTTGCAGAGTTTCTAGTTGCGGAGCCTGTCGTTGCGGAGTCTGAAGTTGTGGAGTGTCTAGTCGTGGAGTTTCTAGTTGCGAAGTTTTCTAGTTGTGGAGTTTCTAGTTGTGGAGTTTCTAGTTGCAGAGTTTCTAGTTGCGGAGTCTTTCATTGCGGAGTCTTAAGTTGTAGAGTGTCTAGTCGTGGAGTTTCTAGTTGCAGAGTTTTCTTATTGAGGAGTCTCTAGTTGTGGAGTTTTTAGTTGCGAAGTGTATAGTTTTGGAGTTTCTAGTTGTAAAGTTTCTAGTCGTGGAGTTTCTAGTTGCGGAGTTTTCTAGTTGTGGAGTCACTAGTTGTGGAGTTTCTAGTTGTGGAGTTTCTAGTTTTTGAGTTTCTAGTTGCCGAGTTTCTAGTTGCAAAGTCTCAAGTTGTGGAGTGTCTTGTCGTGGAGTTTCTAGTTGTGAAATTTTCTAGTTGTGGAGTCTCTAGTTGTGGAGTTTCTAGTTGTGGAGTTTCTAGTTGTGGAATTGCTAGTTGCAGAGTTTCTAGTTGCGGAGACTTTCGTAGCGGAGTCTCAAGTTGTAGAGTGTCTAGTCGTGGAATTTCGAGTTGCAGAGTTTTCTAAATGTGGAGTCTCTAGTTGTAGAGTTTCTAGTTGCGAGGTGTCTAGTTATGGAGTTCTGGTTGTAAAGTTTCTAGTTGTGGAGTTTCTAGTTGCAAGTTTCTAGCTGTGGAGTTTCTAGATGCGGAGTTTCTATTTGCAGAGTTTCTAGTTGCGGAGCCTGTCGTTGCGGAGTCTCAAGTTGTGGATTGTCTAGTCGTGGAGTTTCTAGTTGCGGAGTTTTCTAGTTGTGGAGTCTCTAGTTGTGGAGTTTCTAGTTGTGGAGTTTCTTGTTGCGGAGTTTCTAGTTGCAGAGTTTCTAGTTGCGGACGTTCTAGCTGTGAAGTTTCTAATTGCAGAGTTTCTAGTTGCATAGTTTCTAGTTGTAGAGTTTCTAGTTGTGGAGTTTTTAGTTGCGGAGTTTCTAGTTGTGAAGATTCTAGTGTTGAGCTTCTAGTTGTGGAGTTTATAGTTGTGGAGTTTTTAGTTGCAGAGTTTCTAGTTGTGGAGTCTAATTGTTGAGTCTCTTGTTGTGGAATTTCTAGTTGTGGAGTTTCTAGTTGTGGAGTTTCTAGTTGCGGATTTTCTAGTTGCGGAGCTTCTGGTGTTGGAGTTTCTAGTTGTGGAGTTTGTAGTTGTGGAGTCTGTAGTTGTGGAGTTTCTAGTTGTGGAGTTCCTAGTTATAGAGTCTCAAGTTGTGGAGTTTCTAGTTGCGGAGTTTCTGGTTGCAGAGTTTTCTAGTTGTAGAGTCTCTAGTTGTGGAGTTTCTAGTTGCGAAGTGTCTAGTTCTGCAGTTTCTAGTTGTAAAGTTTCTAGTCGTGGAGTTTCTAGCTGCGGAGTTTTCTAGTTGTGGAGTGTCTAGTTGGGGAGTTTCTAGTTTCGGAGTTTTCTAGTTGTGGAGTTTCTAGTTGGGGAGTTTCAAGTTGTGTAGTTTCTAGTTGCGGAGTTTCTACTTGAGCTTATAGTTGTGGATTTTCTTGTTGCAGAGTTTCGAGTTGCAGAGTTTCAAGTTGTGGAGTTTCTAGTTGCGGAGTCTCTAGTTGTGGAGTTTCTAGTTGCGGAGTTTCTAGCTGTGGAATTTCTAGTTGCGTAGTCTCTAGTTGTGCAGTCTCTAGTTGTGCAGTTTCTCGTTGTGGAGTTTCTAGTTTGTGAGTTTCTAGTTGTAGAGACTCTAGTTGTGGAGTTTCTAATTGTGGAGTTTCTAGCTTTTTTAAGTTCTAGTTTCGGAGTTTCTAGTTGTGGAGTTTCTAGTTGCACGTTTCTAGCTGTGGAGTTTCTAGTTGCAGAGTTTCCAGTTGTGGAATCTGTCGTTGCGGAGTCTCAAGTGGTGAAGTGTCTAGTCGTGAAGATTCTAGTTGTGGAGTTTTCTTTTTGTGGAGTCTCCAGTTGTGGAATTTCTAGTTGTAGAGTTTCTAGTTCTGGAGTTTCTAGTTGTGGAGTCTGTAGTTGTGGAGTATCTGGTTGTGGTGTTTCAAGTTGTCGAGTTTCTAGTTGTGGAGTTTCTAGTTGTGGAGTTTCTAGTTGTTGAGTTTCTAGTTGACGAGTTTCAAGTTGCAAAGTCTCAAGTTCTGGAGTTTCTAGTTGTGGAGGTTCTAGTTGCGGAGTTTCTAGTTTCGGAGTTTCTAGCTGTGGAGTTTCTAGTTTCAGAGTCTCTAGCTGGCAGTCTCTAGTTGTGGAGTTTCTAGTTGCGGAGTTTCTAGTTGCAGAGTCCCTAGTTGTGCAGTCTCTAGTTGTGGAGTCTCAAGTTGTAGAGTGTCTAGTGGTGGAGTTTCTAGTTGCAGAATTTTCTAGTTGTGGAGTCTCTAGTTGTGGAGTTTCTAGTTGCGAGGTGTATAGTTATGGAGTTTCTAGTTGTAAAGTTTCTAGTTGTGGAATTTATGGTTGCGGAGTTTCTAGCTGTTGAGTTTCTAGTGGCGGAGTCTCTAGATGTGCAGTCTCTAGTTGTGGAGTCTCTTGCTGTGGAGTTCCTAGTTGTGGAGCTTCTAGTTGGGAAGTTTCTAGCTGTGGAGTTTCAAGTTGCGGAGTTTCTAGTTGCAAAGTTTCTAGTTGCGGACGTTCTAGCTGTGGAGTTTCTAGTTGCAGAGTTTCTAGTTGCGGACGCTCTAGCTGTGCAGTTTCTAGTTGCAGAGTTTCTAGTGGCGTAGTTTCTAGTTGTGGAGTTTCTAGTTGTGGAGTTTTTAGTTGCGCAGTTTCTAGTTGTGGAGTTTCAAGTTGTGGAATTTATATGTGTGGAGTTTTTAGTTGTGGAGTTTAATGTTGTCGAGTTTCCAGTTGCGGAGTTTCCAGCAGTGGAGTTTCTAGTTGTGCAGTTTTTAGTTGTGGAGTCTCTAGTTGTTGAGTCTCTTGTTGTGGAATTTCAAGTTGTGGAGTTTCTAGTTGCGGAGTTTGTAGTTGCGGAGCGTCTGGTGGTGGAGCTTCTAGTTGTGGAGTTTCTAGTTGCGGAGTTTCTAGCTGTGGAGTTTCTAGTTGCGGAGTCTCTAGATGTGGAGTCTCTAGTTGCGGAGTTTTCTAATTGTGGAGTCTCTAGTTGTGGAGTTTCTAGTTGCGAAGTGTCTAGTTATAGAGTTTCTAGTTGTAAAGTTTCTAGTTGTGGAGTTTCTAGTTGCAGAGTTTCTAGTTGCGGACGTTCTAGCTGTGGAGTTTCTAGTTGCGAAGACTGTCGTTGCGGAGTCTCAAGTTGTAGAGTGTCTAGTCGTGGAGTTTCTAGTTGCGGAGTTTTCTAGTTTTGGAGTCTCTAGTTGTGGAGTTTCTAGCTGCAGAGTTTCTAGTTGCGGAGCCTGTCGTTGCGGAGTCTCAAGTTGTGGAGTGTCTAGTCGTGGAGTTTCTAGTTGCGAAGTTTTCTAGTTGTGGACTTTCTAGTTGTGGAGTTTCTAGTTGCAGAGTTTCTAGTTGCGGAGTCTTTCATTGCGGAGTCTCAAGTTGTAGAGTGTCTAGTCGTGGAGTTTCTAGTTGCAGAGTTTTCTAGTTGAGGAGTCTCTAGTTGTGGAGTTTTTAGTTGCGAAGTGTCTAGTTTTGGAGTTTCTAGTTGTAAAGTTTCTAGTCGTGGAGTTTCTAGTTGCGGAGTTTTCTAGTTGTGGAGTCACTAGTTGTGGAGTTTCTAGTTGTGGAGTTTCTTGTTGCGGAGTTTCTAGTTTCAGAGTTTCTAGTTGCGGACGTTCTAGCTGTGGAGTTTCTAGTTGCGAAGACTGTCGTTGCGGAGTCTCAAGTTGTAGAGTGTCTAGTCGTGGAGTTTCTAGTTGCGAAGTTTTCTAGTTGTGGACTTTCTAGTTGTAAAGTTTCTAGTTGTGGAGTTTCTAGTTGCGGAGTTTCTAGCTGTGGAGTTTCTAGTTGCGGAGTCTCTAGTTGATTGATGATATGTGGGGTTTAACGTCTCAAAACCACCATATGATTATGAGAGACGCCGTAGTGGAGGGCTCCGAAAATTTTGACCACCTGGGGTTCTTTAACGTGCACCCAAATCTGATCACACCGGCCTACAACATTTCCGCCTCTATTGGAAATGCAGCCGCCGCCGCCGGGATTCGAACCCGCGACCTGCGGGTCAGCAGCCGAGTACCTTAGCCACTTGACCACTGCAGCGGGGCAGTCTCTAGTTGTGCAGTCTCTTGCTGTAGAGTTTCTAGTTGTGGAGCTTCTAGTTGGGAAGTTTCTAGCTTTGGAGT
>NW_027465046.1:0-68796 GCF_043290135.1 Rhipicephalus microplus
TAGCCGTGTCTTTATTTGTAGAGTTTGTAGTTGTGGAGTTTCTAGTTTTGGAGTTTCTAGTTGTGTAGTCTCTAGTTGCAGAGTTCCTAGTTGTGGAGTTTCTAGTTGTGGAGTTTCAAGTTGTGGAGTCTCTAGTTGTGGAGTTTCTAGTTGCGGAGTATCTAGTTGTGGAGTTTGGAGTTGTCGAGTTTCTAGTTGTGGAATTGCAGAGTCTCTGGTATTGGAGTTTATAGTTGTGGAGTTTCTAGTTGTGGAGTCTCTAGTTGCGGAGTCTCTAGTTGTGAAGTTTCTAGTTGTGGAGTTTCTGGTTGTGGAGTTTCTGGTTGTGGAGTTTCTAGTTGTGGAGTTTCTAGTTGTGGAGTTTCCAGTTGTGGAGTATCTAGTTGTGGGGTTTCCAGTTGTGAAGTATCTAGTTGTAAAGTTTCCAGTTGTGGAGTATCTAGTTGTGGAGTTTTAAGTTGTGGAGTTTCTAGTTGCGGAGTTTCTAGTTGCGGAGTTTTTAATAGCGGAGTTTCTAGTTGTGAAGTTTCAAGTTGCGGACTCTCAAGTTGTGGAGTTTTCAGTTGTGGAGTTTTTAGTTGTGGAGTTTCTAGTTGTTGAGTTTCTAGTTGAGAAGTCTCTAGTTTTGCAGTTTTTAGTTGTGGAGTTTTTAGATATGGAATTTCTAGTTGCCGAGTATGTATTTGTGGAGTTTGTAGTTGTGGAGTTTGTAGTTGTGGAGTTTCTAGTTGGTGAGTCTCTAGTTGCGGAGTTTTTAGTTGTGGAGTTTCTAGTGGTGGAGTCTCTAGTTGCGGAGTTTCTAGTTGTGAAGTTTCTAGTTGTGGAGTTTGTAGTTTTGGAGTTTCTAGTTGTGGAGATTCTAGTTGTAGAGTCTCCTGTTGCGGAGTTTCTAGTTGTGAAGTTTCTAGTTGTGGAGTTTCCAGTTGTGAAGTTTCTAGTTGTGGAGTCTTAAGTTGTGGAGTTTAAACTTGTGGAGTTTCAAGTTGTTGAGTCTATAGTTGTGGAGTTTCAAGTTGTGGATTTTCCAGTTGTGGAGTATCTAGTTGTGGATTTTTCAGTTGTGGAGTTTCTAGTTGTGGAGTTGCGGAGTCTCTAGTTGTGAAGTTTCTAGTTGCAGAGTCTCTAGTTGGGGAGTTTCCAGTTGTGGAGTCTCTAGATGTGGAGTTTCTAGTTGTCGAGTATCCAGTTGCGGAGTATCTAGTAGTGGAGTTTCTAGTTGTGGAGTTTCTAGTTGCGGAGTTCCTAGTTGTAGAGTTTCTAGTTGCGGAGTTTCTAGTTGTGGAGTTTCAAGTTGCGGAGTCTCATGCTGTGGAGTTTCTACTTGTTGAGTTTTTAGTTGTGGAGTTTCTAGTTGTTGAGTTTCTAGTTTGAAGTCTCTAGTTGAAGATTCTCTAGTTGTGGAGTCTCTAGTTTAGGAGTTTCTAGTTGAAGAGTTTTTAGTTGTGGAGTGTCTGGTTGTGGAGTTTCCAGTTGTGGAGTTTCGAGTTGTGGAGTTTCTAGTTTTGGAGTTTCTAGTTGTGGAGTTTTGAGTTGTGGAGTTTCTAGTTGTGTAGTTTCTAGTTGCGGAATCTCTAGCTGTGGATTTTCTAGTTGCGTAACTTAAGGTTGTGAGGTTTCAAGTTGTGGAGTTTTTAGTTGTGGAGTTTCTAGTTGTGGAGTTTCTAATTGTGGAGTCTCTAGTTGTGTAGTTTCTAGCTGCAAAGTTTCTAGTTGTGGAGTTTCCAGTTGTGGAGTTTCTGGTTGTGGACTTTCTAGACATGAAATTTCTTGTAGCCGAGTCTCTATTTGTAGAGTTTGTAGTTGTGGAGTTTCTAGTTGTGGAGTCTCTAGTTGCAGAGTTTCTAGTTGTGGAGTTTCTAGTTGTGGAGTTTGCAGTTGTGGAGTTTCTAGTTGTGGAATTGCAGAGTCTCTGGTTGTGGAGTTTATAGTTGTGGAGTTTCTAGTTGTGGAGTCTCTAGTTGCGGAGTCTTTAGTTGTGAAGTTTCTAGTTGTGGAGTTTCTAGTTGTGGAGTTTCTGGTTGTGGAGTTTCTAGTTGTGGAGTTTCTAGTTGTGGAGTTTCCAGTTGTGGAGTATCTAGTTGTGGGGTTTCCAGTTGTGAAGTATCTAGTTGTAAAGTTTCCAGTTGTGGAGTATCTAGTTGTGGAGTTTTAAGTTGTGGAGTTTCTAGTTGCGGAGTTTCTAGTTGCCGAGTTTTTAATAGCGGAGTTTCTAGTTGTGAAGTTTCAAGTTGCGGACTCTCAAGTTGTGGAGTTTTCAGTTGTGGAGTTTTTACTTGTGGAGTTTCTAGTTGTTGAGTTTCTAGTTGAGAAGTCTCTAGTTTTGCAGTTTTTAGTTGCGGAGTTTTTAGATATGGAATTTCTAGTTGCCGAGTATGTATTTGTGGAGTTTGTAGTTGTGGAGTTTGTAGTTGTGGAGTTTCTAGTTGGTGAGTCTCTAGTTGCGGAGTTTTTAGTTGTGGAGTTTCTAGTGGTGGAGTCTCTAGTTGCGGAGTTTCTAGTTGTGAAGTTTCTAGTTGTGGAGTTTCTAGTTTTGGAGTTTCTAGTTGTGGAGATTCTATTTGTAGAGTCTCCTGTTTCGGAGTTGCTAGTTGCGGAGTTTCTAGTTGTGGAGTTTCCAGTTGTGAAGTTTCTAGTTGTGGAGTCTTAAGTTTTGGAGTTTAAACTTGTGGAGTTTCAAGTTGTTGAGTCTATAGTTGTGGAGTTTCTAGTTGTGGATTTTCTAGTTGTGGAGTATCTAATTGTGGATTTTTCAGTTGTGGAGTTTCTAGTTGTGGAGTTGCGGAGTCTCTAGTTGTGAAGTTTCTAGTTGCAGAGTCTCTAGTTGGGGAGTTTCCAGTTGTGGAGTCTCTAGATGTGGAGTTTCTAGTTGTCGAGTATCCAGTTGCGGAGTATCTAGTAGTGGAGTTTCGAGTTGTGGAGTTTCTAGTTGTGGAGTTTCTAGTTGCGGAGTTCCTAGTTGTAGAGTTTCTAGTTGCGGAGTTTCTAGTTGTGGAGTTTCAAGTTGCGGAGTCTCATGCTGTGGAGTTTCTACTTGATGAGTTTTTAGTTGTGGAGTTTCTAGTTGTTGAGTTTCTAGTTTGAAGTCTCTAGTTGTAGATTCTCTAGTTGTGGAGTCTCTAGTTTAGGAGTTTCTAGTTGAAAAGTTTTTAGTTGTGGAGTGTCTGGTTGTGGAGTTTCGAGTTGTGGAGTTTCGAGTTTTGAAGTTTCTAGTTGTGGAGTTTTGAGTTGTGGAGTTTCTAGTTGTGTAGTTTCTAGTTGCGGAATCTCTAGCTGTGGATTTTCTAGTTGCATAACTTAAGGTTGTGAAGTTTCAAGTTGTGGAGTTTTTAGTTGTGGAGTTTCTAGTTGTGGAGTTTCTAGTTGTGGAGTCTCTAGTTGTGTAGTTTGTAGCTGCAAAGTTTATAGTTGTGGAGTTTCCAGTTGTGGAGTTTCTGGTTGTGGACTTTCAAGACATGAAATTTCTTGTAGCCGAGTCTCTCTTTGTAGAGTTTGAAGTTGTGGAGTTTCTAGTTGTGGAGTCTCTAGTTGCAGAGTTTCTAGTTGTGGAGTTTCTAGTTGTGGAGTTTCAAGTTGTGGAGTTTCTAGTTGTTGAGTTTCTAGTTGCGGAGTATCTAGTTGTGGAGTTTCCAGTTGTGGAGTTTCTAGTTGTGAAATTGCAGAGTCTCTGGTTGTGGATTGTCTAGTTGTGGAGTTTCTAGTTGTGGAGTTTCGAGTTTTGGAGTCTCTAGTTGTGGAGTTTCTCGTTGTGGAGTTTCCAGTTGTGGAGTATCTTGTTGAGGAGTCTCTAGTTGTAGAGTTTCTAGTTGTGGAGTTTCTAGTTGTGAAGTTTCAAGTTGTGGAGTTTCTAGTTGCGGCGTCTCAAGTTGTGGAGTTTCTAGTTGGGGAGTGTCTAGTTGTGGTGTTTCTAGCTGTGGAATTTCTTGTTGCGGAGTATCTAGTTGTGGAGTTTGCAGTTGTGGAGTTTCTAGTTGTGGAATTGCAGAGTCTCTGGTTGTGGAGTTTGTAGTTTGGAGTTTCTAGTTGTGGAGTCTCTAGTTGCGGAGTCTCTAATTGTGAAGTCTCTAGTTGTGGAGTTTCTAGTTGTGGAGTTTCTGGTTGTGGAGTTTCTAGTTGTGGAGTGTCTAGTTGTGGAGTTTCCGGTTGTGGAGTTTCGAGTTGTGGAGTTTCTAGTTGTGGAGTTTCTAGTTCTGGAGTTTCTAGTTGTGGAGTTTCCAGTTGTGGAGTTTTTAGTTGTGGACTTTCTAGACATGAAATTTCTTGTAGCCGTGTCTTTATTTGTAGAGTTTGTAGTTGTGGAGTTTCTAGTTTTGGAGTTTCTAGTTGTGTAGTCTCTAGTTGCAGAGTTTCTAGTTGTGGAGTTTCTAGTTGTGGAGTTTCAAGTTGTGGAGTCTCTAGTTGTGGAGTTTCTAGTTGCGGAGTATCTAGTTGTGGAGTTTGGAGTTGTGGAGTTTCTAGTTGTGGAATTGCAGAGTCTCTGGTATTGGAGTTTATAGTTGTGGAGTTTCTAGTTGTGGAGTCTCTAGTTGCGGAGTCTCTAGTTGTGAAGTTTCTAGTTGTGGAGTTTCTAGTTGTGGAGTTTCTGGTTGTGGAGTTTCTAGTTGTGGAGTTTCTAGTTGTGGAGTTTCCAGTTGTGGAGTATATAGTTGTGGGGTTTCCAGTTGTGAAGTATCTAGTTGTAAAGTTTCCAGTTGTGGAGTATCTAGTTGTGGAGTTTTAAGTTGTGGAGTTTCTAGTTGCGGAGTTTCTAGTTGCGGAGTTTTTAATAGCGGAGTTTCTAGTTGTGAAGTTTCAAGTTGCGGACTCTCAAGTTGTGGAGTTTTCAGTTGTGGAGTTTTTACTTGTGGAGTTTGTAGTTGTTGAGTTTCTAGTTGAGAAGTCTCTAGTTTTGCAGTTTTTAGTTGCGGAGTTTTTAGATATGGAATTTCTAGTTGCCGAATATGTATTTGTGGAGTTTGTAGTTGTGGAGTTTGTAGTTGTGGAGTTTCTAGTTGGTGAGTCTCTAGTTGCGGAGTTTTTAGTTGTGGAGATTCTAGTTGTAGAGTCTCCTGTTGCGGAGTTTCTAGTTGTGAAGTTTCTAGTTGTGGAGTTTCCAGTTGTGAAGTTTCTAGTTGTGGAGTCTTAAGTTGTGGAGTTTAAACTTGTGGAGTTTCAAGTTGTTGAGTCTATAGTTGTGGAGTTTCAAGTTGTGGATTTTCTAGTTGTGGAGTATCTAGTTGTGCATTTTTCAGTTGTGGAGTTTCTAGTTGTGGAGTTGCGGAGTCTCTAGTTGTGAAGTTTCTAGTTGCAGAGTCTCTAGTTGGGGAGTTTCCAGTTGTGGAGTCTCTAGATGTGGAGTTTCTAGTTGTCGAGTATCCAGTTGTGGAGTATCTAGTAGTGGAGTTTCTAGTTGTGGAGTTTCTAGTTGCGGAGTTCCTAGTTGTAGAGTTTCTAGTTGCGGAGTTTCTAGTTGTGGAGTTTCAAGTTGCGGAGTCTCATGCTGTGGAGTTTCTACTTGTTGAGTTTTTAGTTGTGGAGTTTCTAGTTGTTGAGTTTCTAGTTTGAAGTCTCTAGTTGTAGATTCTCTAGTTGTGGAGTCTCTAGTTTAGGAGTTTCTAGTTGAAGAGTTTTTAGTTGTGGAGTGTCTGGTTGTGGAGTTTCCAGTTGTGGAGTTTCGAGTTGTGGAGTTTCTAGTTTTGAAGTTTCTAGTTGTGGAGTTTTGAGTTGTGGAGTTTCTAGTTGTGTAGTTTCTAGTTGCGGAATCTCTAGCTGTGGATTTTCTAGTTGCGTAACTTAAGGTTGTGAGGTTTCAAGTTGTGGAGTTTTTAGTTGTGGAGTTTCTAGTTGTGGAGTTTCTAATTGTGGAGTCTCTAGTTGTGTAGTTTCTAGCTGCAAAGTTTCTAGTTGTGGAGTTTCCAGTTGTGGAGTTTCTGGTTGTGGACTTTCTAGACATGAAATTTCTTGTAGCCGAGTCTCTATTTGTAGAGTTTGTAGTTGTGGAGTTTCTAGTTGTGGAGTCTCTAGTTGCAGAGTTTCTAGTTGTGGAGTTTCTAGTTGTGGAGTTTCAAGTTGTGGAGTTTCTAGTTGTGGAATTGCAGAGTCTCTGGTTGTGGAGTTTATAGTTGTGGAGTTTCTAGTTGTGGAGTCTCTAGTTGCGGAGTCTTTAGTTGTGAAGTTTCTAGTTGTGGAGTTTCTAGTTGTGGAGTTTCTGGTTGTGGAGTTTCTAGTTGTGGAGTTTCTAGTTGTGGAGTTTCCAGTTGTGGAGTATCTAGTTGTGGGGTTTCCAGTTGTGAAGTATCTAGTTGTAAAGTTTCCAGTTGTGGAGTATCTAGTTGTGGAGTTTTAAGTTGTGGAGTTTCTAGTTGCGGAGTTTCTAGTTGCCGAGTTTTTAATAGCGGAGTTTCTAGTTGTGAAGTTTCAAGTTGCGGACTCTCAAGTTGTGGAGTTTTCAGTTGTGGAGTTTTTACTTGTGGAGTTTCTAGTTGTTGAGTTTCTAGTTGAGAAGTCTCTAGTTTTGCAGTTTTTAGTTGCGGAGTTTTTAGATATGGAATTTCTAGTTGCCGAGTATGTATTTGTGGAGTTTGTAGTTGTGGAGTTTGTAGTTGTGGAGTTTCTAGTTGGTGAGTCTCTAGTTGCGGAGTTTTTAGTTGTGGAGTTTCTAGTGGTGGAGTCTCTAGTTGCGGAGTTTCTAGTTGTGAAGTTTCTAGTTGTGGAGTTTCTAGTTTTGGAGTTTCTAGTTGTGGAGATTCTATTTGTAGAGTCTCCTGTTGCGGAGTTGCTAGTTGCGGAGTTTCTAGTTGTGGAGTTTCCAGTTGTGAAGTTTCTAGTTGTGGAGTCTTAAGTTGTGGAGTTTAAACTTGTGGAGTTTCAAGTTGTTGAGTCTATAGTTGTGGAGTTTCTAGTTGTGGATTTTCTAGTTGTGGAGTATCTAATTGTGGATTTTTCAGTTGTGGAGTTTCTAGTTGTGGAGTTGCGGAGTCTCTAGTTGTGAAGTTTCTAGTTGCAGAGTCTCTAGTTGGGGAGTTTCCAGTTGTGGAGTCTCTAGATGTGGAGTTTCTAGTTGTCGAGTATCCAGTTGCGGAGTATCTAGTAGTGGAGTTTCGAGTTGTGGAGTTTCTAGTTGTGGAGTTTCTAGTTGCGGAGTTCCTAGTTGTAGAGTTTCTAGTTGCGGAGTTTCTAGTTGTGGAGTTTCAAGTTGCGGAGTCTCATGCTGTGGAGTTTCTACTTGTTGAGTTTTTAGTTGTGGAGTTTCTAGTTGTTGAGTTTCTAGTTTGAAGTCTCTAGTTGTAGATTCTCTAGTTGTGGAGTCTCTAGTTTAGGAGTTTCTAGTTGAAAAGTTTTTAGTTGTGGAGTGTCTGGTTGTGGAGTTTCGAGTTGTGGAGTTTCGAGTTTTGAAGTTTCTAGTTGTGGAGTTTTGAGTTGTGGAGTTTCTAGTTGTGTAGTTTCTAGTTGCGGAATCTCTAGCTGTGGATTTTCTAGTTGCGTAACTTAAGGTTGTGAAGTTTCAAGTTGTGGAGTTTTTAGTTGTGGAGTTTCTAGTTGTGGAGTTTCTACTTGTGGAGTCTCTTGTTGTGTAGTTTCTAGCTGCAAAGTTTATAGTTGTGGAGTTTCCAGTTGTGGAGTTTCTGGTTGTGGACTTTCAAGACATGAAATTTCTTGTAGCCGAGTCTCTCTTTGTAGAGTTTGTAGTTGTGGAGTTTCTAGTTGTGGAGTCTCTAGTTTCAGAGTTTCTAGTTGTGGAGTTTCTAGTTGTGGAGTTTCAAGTTGTGGAGTTTCTAGTTGTTGAGTTTCTAGTTGCGGAGTATCTAGTTGTGGAGTTTCCAGTTGTGGAGTTTCTAGTTGTGAAATTGCAGAGTCTCTGGTTGTGGATTGTCTAGTTGTGGAGTTTCTAGTTGTGGAGTTTCGAGTTTTGTAGTCTCTAGTTGTGGAGTTTCTCGTTGTGGAGTTTCCAGTTGTGGAGTATCTAGTTGAGGAGTCTCTAGTTGTAGAGTTTCTAGTTGTGGAGTCTCTAGTTGTGAAGTTTCAAGTTGTGGAGTTTCTAGTTGCGGCGTCTCAAGTTGTGGAGTTTCTAGTTGGGGAGTGTCTAGTTGTGGTGTTTCTAGCTGTGGACTTTCTTGTTGCGGAGTATCTAGTTGTGGAGTTTGCAGTTGTGGAGTTTCTAGTTGTGGAATTGCAGAGTCTCTGGTTGTGGAGTTTGTAGTTTGGAGTTTCTAGTTGTGGAGTCTCTAGTTGCGGAGTCTCTAATTGTGAAGTTTCTAGTTGTGGAGTTTCTAGTTGTGGAGTTTCTGGTTGTGGAGTTTCTAGTTGTGGAGTGTCTAGTTGTGGAGTTTCCGGTTGTGGAGTTTCGAGTTGTGGAGTTTCTAGTTGTGGAGTTTCTAGTTCTGGAGTTTCTAGTTGTGGAGTTTCCAGTTGTGGAGTTTTTAGTTGTGGACTTTCTAGACATGAAATTTCTTGTAGCCGTGTCTTTATTTGTAGAGTTTGTAGTTGTGGAGTTTCTAGTTTTGGAGTTTCTAGTTGTGTAGTCTCTAGTTGCAGAGTTTCTAGTTGTGGAGTTTCTAGTTGTGGAGTTTCAAGTTGTGGAGTCTCTAGTTGTGGAGTTTCTAGTTGCGGAGTATCTAGTTGTGGAGTTTGGAGTTGTGGAGTTTCTAGTTGTGGAATTGCAGAGTCTCTGGTATTGGAGTTTATAGTTGTGGAGTTTCTAGTTGTGGAGTCTCTAGTTGCGGAGTCTCTAGTTGTGAAGTTTCTAGTTGTGGAGTTTCTAGTTGTGGAGTTTCTGGTTGTGGAGTTTCTAGTTGTGGAGTTTCTAGTTGTGGAGTTTCCAGTTGTGGAGTATCTAGTTGTGGGGTTTCCAGTTGTGAAGTATCTAGTTGTAAAGTTTCCAGTTGTGGAGTATCTAGTTGTGGAGTTTTAAGTTGTGGAGTTTCTAGTTGCGGAGTTTCTAGTTGCGGAGTTTTTAATAGCGGAGTTTCTAGTTGTGAAGTTTCAAGTTGCGGACTCTCAAGTTGTGGAGTTTTCAGTTGTGGAGTTTTTACTTGTGGAGTTTCTAGTTGTTGAGTTTCTAGTTGAGAAGTCTCTAGTTTTGCAGTTTTTAGTTGCGGAGTTTTTAGATATGGAATTTCTAGTTGCCGAATATGTATTTGTGGAGTTTGTAGTTGTGGAGTTTGTAGTTGTGGAGTTTCTAGTTGGTGAGTCTCTAGTTGCGGAGTTTCTAGTTGTGAAGTTTCTAGTTGTGGAGTTTGTAGTTTTGGAGTTTCTAGTTGTGGAGATTCTAGTTGTAGAGTCTCCTGTTGCGGAGTTTCTAGTTGTGAAGTTTCTATTTGTGGAGTTTCCAGTTGTGAAGTTTCTAGTTGTGGAGTCTTAAGTTGTGGAGTTTAAACTTGTGGAATTTCAAGTTGTTCAGTCTATAGTTGTGGAGTTTCAAGTTGTGGATTTTCTAGTTGTGGAGTATCTAGTTGTGGATTTTTCAGTTGTGGAGTTTCTAGTTGTGGAGTTGCGGAGTCTCTAGTTGTGAAGTTTCTAGTTGCAGAGTCTCTAGTTGGGGAGTTTCCAGTTGTGGAGTCTCTAGATGTGGAGTTTCTAGTTGTCGAGTATCCAGTTGTGGAGTATCTAGTAGTGGAGTTTCTAGTTGTGGAGTTTCTAGTTGCGGAGTTCCTAGTTGTAGAGTTTCTAGTTGCGGAGTTTCTAGTTGTGGAGTTTCAAGTTGCGGAGTCTCATGCTGTGGAGTTTCTACTTGTTGAGTTTTTAGTTGTGGAGTTTCTAGTTGTTGAGTTTCTAGTTTGAAGTCTCTAGTTGTAGATTCTCTAGTTGTGGAGTCTCTAGTTTAGGAGTTTCTAGTTGAAGAGTTTTTAGTTGTGGAGTGTCTGGCTGTGGAGTTTCCAGTTGTGGAGTTTCGAGTTGTGGAGTTTCTAGTTTTGGAGTTTCTAGTTGTGGAGTTTTGAGTTGTGGAGTTTCTAGTTGTGTAGTTTCTAGTTGCGGAATCTCTAGCTGTGGATTTTCTAGTTGCGTAACTTAAGGTTGTGAGGTTTCAAGTTGTGGAGTTTTAGTTGTGGAGTTTCTAGTTGTGGAGTTTCTAATTGTGGAGTCTCTAGTTGTGTAGTTTCTAGCTGCAAAGTTTCTAGTTGTGGAGTTTCCAGTTGTGGAGTTTCTGGTTGTGGACTTTCTAGACATGAAATTTCTTGTAGCCGAGTCTCTATTTGTAGAGTTTGTAGTTGTGGAGTTTCTAGTTGTGGAGTCTCTAGTTGCAGAGTTTCTAGTTGTGGAGTTTCTAGTTGTGGAGTTTCAAGTTGTGGAGTTTCTAGTTGTTGAGTTTCTAGTTGCGGAGTATCTAGTTGTGGAGTTTCCAGTTGTGGAGTTTCTAGTTGTGAAATTGCAGAGTCTCTGGTTGTGGATTGTCTAGTTGTGGAGTTTCGAGTTTTGGAGTCTCTAGTTATGGAGTTTCTCGTTGTGGAGTTTCCAGTTGTGGAGTATCTAGTTGTGGAGTTTCCAGTTGTGAAGTATCTAGTTGTGGAGTTTCCAGTTGTGGAGTATCTAGTTGTGGAGTTTCAAGTTGCGGAGTTTCTATTTTTGGAGTTTCTAGCTGCGGAGTTTCTAGTTCTGGAATTGCAGAGTCTCTGGTTGTGGATTTTCTAGTTGTGGAGTTTCTAGTTGTGGAGTTTCGAGTTTTGGAGTATCTAGTTGTGGAGTTTCCAGTTGTGGAGTATCTAGTTGCGGAGTTTCAAGTTGCGGAGTTTCTAGTTGCGGAGTTTCTAGTTGCGAAGTTTTTAATAGCGGAGTTTCTAGTTGTGGAGTTTCAAGTTGCGGAGTCTCAAGTTGTGGAGTTTCTAGTTGCAGAGTCTCTGGTTGTGGAGTTTCTAGTTGCGGAGTCTCTAGTTGTGGAGTCTCTAGTTGTGGAGCTTCTAGTTGTGGAGTTTCCAGTTGTGGAGTTTTTAGTTGTGGAGTTTCTAGTTGTGGAGTTTCTGGTTGTGGAGTTTCTAATTGTGGAGTTTTCAGTTGTGGAGTTTTGAGTTGTGGAGTTTCTAGTTGTGGAGTCTCAAGTTGTGGAGTTTAAAATTGTGGAGTTTCAAGTTGTGGAGTCTCTAGTTGTGGAGTTGCGGAGTCTCTAGTTGTAGAGTTTCTAGTGTCGGAGTCTCTAGTTGTGGAGTTTCAAGTTGTGGCGTCTAGTTGTGGAGTTTCTAGTTGTGGAGTTTCCAGTTGTGGAGTATCTAGTTGTGGAGTTTCCAGTTGTGAAGTTTCAAGTTTCGGATTCTCAAGTTGTGGAGTTTCCAGTTGTGGAGTTTTTAGTTGTGGAGTTTCTAGTTGTTGAGTTTCTAGTTGAGAAGTCTCTAGTTTTGCAGTTTTTAGTTGTGGAGTTTCTAGATATGGAATTTCTAGTTGCCGAGTCTTTATTTGTGGAGTTTGTAGTTGCGGGGTTTCTAGTTGTGGAGTTTCTAGTTGGTGAGTCTCTTGTTGCGGAGTTTCTAGTTGTGGAGTTTCTAGTTGTGGAGTTTCTGGTTGTGCAGTTTCTAGTTGTGGAGTTTCTAGTTGTGGCGTCTCTAGCTGCGGAGTTTCTAGTTGCAGAGTCTCTAGTTTTGGAGTTTCTAGTTGCGAATTCTCTAGTTGAGGAGTCTCTATTTGTAGCGTTTCTAGTTGTGGAGTTTCTAGTTGTGGAGTTTCAAATTGTGGAGTTTCTAGTTGCGGCGTCTCAAGTTGTGGAGTTTCTAGTTGCGGAGTGTCTAGTTGTGGTGTTTCTAGCTGTGGAATTTCTAGTTGTGGAGTTTCTAGTTGCGGAGTTCCTAGTTGTAGAGTTTCTAGTTGCGGAGTTTCTAGTTGTGGAGTTTCAAGTTGCGGAGTGTCATGCTGTGGAGTTTCTACTTGTTGAGTTTTTAGTTGTGGAGTTTCTAGTTGTTGAGTTTCTAGTTTGAAGTCTCTAGTTGTAGATTCTCTAGTTGTGGAGTCTCTAGTTTAGGAGTTTCTAGTTGAAGAGTTTTTAGTTGTGGAGTGTCTAGTTGTGGAGTTTCCAGTTGTGGAGTTTCTAGTTGTGGAGTTTCTAGTTGTGTAGTTTCTAGCTGCGGAGTTTCTAGTTGCGGAGTTTCTATTTGTGGAGTTTCTAGCTGCGGAGATTCTAGTTGCAGAGTCTCTGGTTGTGGAGTTTTAGTTGCGGAATCTCTAGTTGTGGAGTTTCTAGTTGTGGAGTTTCTAGTTGTGGAGTTTCCAGTAGTGAATTTTCTGGTTGTGGACTTTCTAGACATGAAATTTCTTGTAGCCGAGTCTCTATTTGTAGAGTTTGTAGTTGTGGAGTTTCTAGTTAAGGAGTTTCTAGTTGTGGAGTCCCTAGTTGCAGAGTTTCTAGTTGTGGAGTTTCTAGTTGTGGAGTTTCTAGTTGTGGAGTCTCTAGTTGTGGAGTTTCAAGTTGTGGAGTCTAGTTGTGGAGTTTCTAGTTGTGGAGTTTCCAGTTTTGGAGTATCTAGTTGTGGAGTTTCCAGTTGTGAAGTTTCAAGTTACGGAGTCTCAAGCTGTGGAGTTTCTAGTTTCGGAGTTTCTAGTTGGGGAGTTTCTAGTTGTGGAGTTTCTAGTTGTGGAGTCTTAAGTTGTGGAGTTTAAACGTGTGGAGTTTGAAGCTGTGGAGTCTATAGTTGTGGAGTTTTTAGTTGTGGAGTTTCTAGTTGTTGAGTTTCTAGTTGTGAAGTCTCTAGTTTTGCAGTTTCTAGTTGAGGAGTTTCTAGTTTTGGAGTTTCAAGTTGTTGAGTTTGTAGTTATAGAGTCTCCTGTTGCGGAGTTTCTAGTTGCGGAGTTTCTAGTTGGGGAGTTCCTAGTTGTGGAGTTTCTAGTTGTGGAGTCTTAAGTTGTGGAGTTTAAACGTGTGGAGTTTGAAGCTGTGGAGTCTATAGTTGTGGAGTTTTTAGTTGTGGATTTTCTAGTTGTGGAGTATATAGTTGTGGATTTTTCAGTTGTGGAGTTTATAGTTGTGGAGTTGCGGAGTCTCTAGCTGTGGAGTTTCTAGTTGCAGAGTATCTACTTGTGGAGTTTCAAGTTGTGGAGTCTCTAGATGTGGAGTTTCTAGTTGTCGAGTTTCCAGTTGTGGAGTATCTAGTAGTGGAGTTTCGAGTTGTGGAGTTTTAAGTTGTGGAGTTTCTAGTTGCGGAGTTTTTAATAGCGGAGTTTCTAGTTGTGAAGTTTCAAGTTGCGGACTCTCAAGTTGTGGAGTTTTCAGTTGTGGAGTTTCAAGTTGTTGAGTCTATAGTTGTGGAGTTTCTAGTTGTGGATTTTCTAGTTGTGGAGTATATAGTTGTGGATTTTTCAGTTCTGGAGTTTCTAGTTGTGGAGTTGCGGAGTCTCTAGTTGTGAAGTTTCTAGTTGCAGAGTCTCTAGTTGGGGAGTTTCCAGTTGTGGAGTCTCTAGATGTGGAGTTTCTAGTTGTCGAGTATCCAGTTGCGGAGTATCTAGTAGTGGAGTTTCGAGTTGTGGAGTTTCTAGTTGTGGACTTTCTAGTTGCGGAGTTCCTAGTTGTAGAGTTTCTAGTTGCGGAGTTTCTAGTTGTGGAGTTTCAAGTTGCGGAGTCTCATGCTGTGGAGTTTCTACTTGTTGAGTTTTTAGTTGTGGAGTTTCTAGTTGTTGAGTTTCTAGTTTGAAGTCTCTAGTTGTAGATTCTCTAGTTGTGTAGTCTCTAGTTTAGGAGTTTCTAGTTGAAGAGTTTTTAGTTGTGGAGTGTCTGGTTGTGGAGTTTCCAGTTGTGGAGTTTCGAGTTGTGGAGTTTCGAGTTTTGGAGTTTCTATTTGTGGAGTTTTGAGTTGTGGAGTTTCTAGTTGTGTAGTTTCTAGTTGCGGAATCTCTAGCTGTAGATTTTCTAGTTGCGTAACTTAAGGTTGTGAGGTTTCAAGTTGTGGAGTTTTTAGTTGTGGAGTTTCTAGTTTTGGAGTTTCTAGTTGTGGAGATTCTATTTGTAGAGTCTCCTGTTTCGGAGTTGCTAGTTGCGGAGTTTCTAGTTGTGGAGTTTCCAGTTGTGAAGTTTCTAGTTGTGGAGTCTTAAGTTTTGGAGTTTAAACTTGTGGAGTTTCAAGTTGTTGAGTCTATAGTTGTGGAGTTTCTAGTTGTGGATTTTCTAGTTGTGGAGTATCTAATTGTGGATTTTTCAGTTGTGGAGTTTCTAGTTGTGGAGTTGCGGAGTCTCTAGTTGTGAAGTTTCTAGTTGCAGAGTCTCTAGTTGGGGAGTTTCCAGTTGTGGAGTCTCTAGATGTGGAGTTTCTAGTTGTCGAGTATCCAGTTGCGGAGTATCTAGTAGTGGAGTTTCTAGTTGTGGAGTTTCTAGTTGCGGAGTTCCTAGTTGTAGAGTTTCTAGTTGCGGAGTTTCTAGTTGTGGAGTTTCAAGTTGCGGAGTCTCATGCTGTGGAGTTTCTACTTGTTGAGTTTTTAGTTGTGGAGTTTCTAGTTGTTGAGTTTCTAGTTTGAAGTCTCTAGTTGTAGATTCTCTAGTTGTGGAGTCTCTAGTTTAGGAGTTTCTAGTTGAAGAGTTTTTAGTTGTGGAGTGTCTGGTTGTGGAGTTTCCAGTTGTGGAGTTTCGAGTTGTGGAGTTTCTAGTTTTGGAGTTTCTAGTTGTGGAGTTTTGAGTTGTGGAGTTTCTAGTTGTGTAGTTTCTAGTTGCGGAATCTCTAGCTGTGGATTTTCTAGTTGCGTAACTTAAGGTTGTGAGGTTTCAAGTTGTGGAGTTTTTAGTTGTGGAGTTTCTAGTTGTGGAGTTTCTAATTGTGGAGTCTCTAGTTGTGTAGTTTTTAGCTGCAAAGTTTCTAGTTGTGGAGTTTCCAGTTGTGGAGTTTCTGGTTGTGGACTTTCTAGACATGAAATTTCTTGTAGCCGAGTCTCTATTTGTAGAGTTTGTAGTTGTGGAGTTTCTAGTTGTGGAGTCTCTAGTTGCAGAGTTTCTAGTTGTGGAGTTTCTAGTTGTGGAGTTTGCAGTTGTGGAGTTTCTAGTTTTGGAATTGCAGAGTCTCTGGTTGTGGAGTTTATAGTTGTGGAGTTTCTAGTTGTGGAGTCTCTAGTTGCGGAGTCTTTAGTTGTGAAGTTTCTAGTTGTGGAGTTTCTAGTTGTGGAGTTTCTGGTTGTGGAGTTTCTAGTTGTGGAGTTTGTAGTTGTGGAGTTTCCAGTTGTGGAGTATCTAGTTGTGGGGTTTCCAGTTGTGAAGTATCTAGTTGTAAAGTTTCCAGTTGTGGAGTATCTAGTTGTGGAGTTTAAAGTTGTGGAGTTTCTAGTTGCGGAGTTTCTAGTTGCCGAGTTTTTAATAACGGAGTTTCTAGTTGTGAAGTTTCAAGTTGCGGACTCTCAAGTTGTGGAGTTTTCAGTTGTGGAGTTTTTACTTGTGGAGTTTCTAGTTGTTGAGTTTCTAGTTGAGAAGTCTCTAGTTTTGCAGTTTTTAGTTGCGGAGTTTTTAGATATGGAATTTCTAGTTGCCGAATATGTATTTGTGGAGTTTGTAGTTGTGGAGTTTGTAGTTGTGGAGTTTCTAGTTGGTGAGTCTCTAGTTGCGGAGTTTTTAGTTGTGGAGTTTCTAGTGGTGGAGTCTCTAGTTGCGGAGTTTCTAGTTGTGAAGTTTCTAGTTGTGGAGTTTCTAGTTTTGGAGTTTCTAGTTGTGGAGATTCTATTTGTAGAGTCTCCTGTTGCGGAGTTGCTAGTTGCGGAGTTTCTAGTTGTGGAGTTTCCAGTTGTGAAGTTTCTAGTTGTGGAGTCTTAAGTTGTGGAGTTTAAACTTGTGGAGTTTCAAGTTGTTGAGTCTATAGTTGTGGAGTTTCTAGTTGTGGATTTTCTAGTTGTGGAGTATCTAATTGTGGATTTTTCAGTTGTCGAGTTTCTAGTTGTGGAGTTGCGGAGTCTCTAGTTGTGAAGTTTCTAGTTGCAGAGTCTCTAGTTGGGGAGTTTCCAGTTGTGGAGTCTCTAGATGTGGAGTTTCTAGTTGTCGAGTATCCAGTTGCGGAGTATCTGGTAGTGGAGTTTCGAGTTGTGGAGTTTATAGTTGTGGAATTTCTAGTTGCGGAGTTCCTAGTTGTAGAGTTTCTAGTTGCGGAGTTTCTAGTTGTGGAGTTTCAAGTTGCGGAGTCTCATGCTGTGGAGTTTCTACTTGTTGAGTTTTTAGTTGTGGAGTTTCTAGTTGTTGAGTTTCTAGTTTGAAGTCTCTAGTTGTAGATTCTCTAGTTGTGGAGTCTCTAGTTTAGGAGTTTCTAGTTGAAAAGTTTTTAGTTGTGGAGTGTCTGGTTGTGGAGTTTCGAGTTGTGGAGTTTCGAGTTTTGAAGTTTCTAGTTGTGGAGTTTTGAGTTGTGGAGTTTCTAGTTGTGGAGTTTCTAGTTGCGGAATCTCTAGCTGTGGATTTTCTAGTTGCGTAACTTAAGGTTGTGAAGTTTCAAGTTGTGGAGTTTTTAGTTGTGGAGTTTCTAGTTGTGGAGTTTCTAGTTGTGGAGTCTCTAGTTGTGTAGTTTCTAGCTGCAAAGTTTATAGTTGTGGAGTTTCCAGTTGTGGAGTTTCTGGTTGTGGACTTTCAAGACATGAAATTTCTTGTAGCCGAGTCTCTCTTTGTAGAGTTTGTAGTTGTGGAGTTTCTAGTTGTGGAGTCTCTAGTTGCAGAGTTTCTAGTTGTGGAGTTTCTAGTTGTGGAGTTTCAAGTTGTGGAGTTTCTAGTTGTTGAGTTTCTAGTTGCGGAGTATCTAGTTGTGGAGTTTCCAGTTGTGGAGTTTCTAGTTGTGAAATAGCAGAGTCTCTGGTTGTGGATTGTCTAGTTGTGGAGTTTATAGTTGTGGAGTTTCGAGTTTTGGAGTCTCTAGTTGTGGAGTTTCTCGTTGTGGAGTTTCCAGTTGTGGAGTATCTAGTTGAGGAGTCTCTAGTTGTAGAGTTTCTAGTTGTGGAGTTTCTAGTTGTGAAGTTTCAAGTTGTGGAGTTTCTAGTTGCGGCGTCTCAAGTTGTGGAGTTTCTAGTTGGGGAGTGTCTAGTTGTGGTGTTTCTAGCTGTGGAATTTCTTGTTGCGGAGTATCTAGTTGTGGAGTTTGCAGTTGTGGAGTTTCTAGTTGTGGAATTGCAGAGTCTCTGGTTGTGGAGTTTGTAGTTTGGAGTTTCTAGTTGTGGAGTCTCTAGTTGCGGAGTCTCTAATTGTGAAGTTTCTAGTTGTGGAGTTTCTAGTTGTGGAGTTTCTAGTTGTGGAGTGTCTAGTTGTGGAGTTTCCGGTTGTGGAGTTTCGAGTTGTGGAGTTTCTAGTTGTGGAGTTTCTAGTTCTGGAGTTTCTAGTTGTGGAGTTTCCAGTTGTGGAGTTTTTAGTTGTGGACTTTCTAGACATGAAATTTCTTGTAGCCGTGTCTTTATTTGTAGAGTTTGTAGTTGTGGAGTTTCTAGTTTTGGAGTTTCTAGTTGTGTAGTCTCTAGTTGCAGAGTTTCTAGTTGTGGAGTTTCTAGTTGTGGAGTTTCAAGTTGTGGAGTCTCTAGTTGTGGAGTTTCTAGTTGCGGAGTATCTAGTTGTGGAGTTTGGAGTTGTCGAGTTTCTAGTTGTGGAATTGCAGAGTCTCTGGTATTGGAGTTTATAGTTGTGGAGTTTCTAGTTGTGGAGTCTCTAGTTGCGGAGTCTCTAGTTGTGAAGTTTCTAGTTGTGGAGTTTCTGGTTGTGGAGTTTCTGGTTGTGGAGTTTCTAGTTGTGGAGTTTCTAGTTGTGGAGTTTCCAGTTGTGGAGTATCTAGTTGTGGGGTTTCCAGTTGTGAAGTATCTAGTTGTAAAGTTTCCAGTTGTGGAGTATCTAGTTGTGGAGTTTTAAGTTGTGGAGTTTCTAGTTGCGGAGTTTCTAGTTGCGGAGTTTTTAATAGCGGAGTTTCTAGTTGTGAAGTTTCAAGTTGCGGACTCTCAAGTTGTGGAGTTTTCAGTTGTGGAGTTTTTAGTTGTGGAGTTTCTAGTTGTTGAGTTTCTAGTTGAGAAGTCTCTAGTTTTGCAGTTTTTAGTTGTGGAGTTTTTAGATATGGAATTTCTAGTTGCCGAGTATGTATTTGTGGAGTTTGTAGTTGTGGAGTTTGTAGTTGTGGAGTTTCTAGTTGGTGAGTCTCTAGTTGCGGAGTTTTTAGTTGTGGAGTTTCTAGTGGTGGAGTCTCTAGTTGCGGAGTTTCTAGTTGTGAAGTTTCTAGTTGTGGAGTTTGTAGTTTTGGAGTTTCTAGTTGTGGAGATTCTAGTTGTAGAGTCTCCTGTTGCGGAGTTTCTAGTTGTGAAGTTTCTAGTTGTGGAGTTTCCAGTTGTAAAGTTTCTAGTTGTGGAGTCTTAAGTTGTGGAGTTTAAACTTGTGGAGTTTCAAGTTGTTGAGTCTATAGTTGTGGAGTTTCAAGTTGTGGATTTTCTAGTTGTGGAGTATCTAGTTGTGGATTTTTCAGTTGTGGAGTTTCTAGTTGTGGAGTTGCGGAGTCTCTAGTTGTGAAGTTTCTAGTTGCAGAGTCTCTAGTTGGGGAGTTTCCAGTTGTGGAGTCTCTAGATGTGGAGTTTCTAGTTGTCGAGTATCCAGTTGCGGAGTATCTAGTAGTGGAGTTTCTAGTTGTGGAGTTTCTAGTTGCGGAGTTCCTAGTTGTAGAGTTTCTAGTTGCGGAGTTTCTAGTTGTGGAGTTTCAAGTTGCGGAGTCTCATGCTGTGGAGTTTCTACTTGTTGAGTTTTTAGTTGTGGAGTTTCTAGTTGTTGAGTTTCTAGTTTGAAGTCTCTAGTTGTAGATTCTCTAGTTGTGGAGTCTCTAGTTTAGGAGTTTCTAGTTGAAGAGTTTTTAGTTGTGGAGTGTCTGGTTGTGGAGTTTCCAGTTGTGGAGTTTCGAGTTGTGGAGTTTCTAGTTTTGGAGTTTCTAGTTGTGGAGTTATGAGTTGTGGAGTTTCTAGTTGTGTAGTTTGTAGTTGCGGAATCTCTAGCTGTGGATTTTCTAGTTGCGTAACTTAAGGTTGTGAGGTTTCAAGTTGTGGAGTTTTTAGTTGTGGAGTTTCTAGTTGTGGAGTTTCTAATTGTGGAGTCTCTAGTTGTGTAGTTTCTAGCTGCAAAGTTTCTAGTTGTGGAGTTTCCAGTTGTGGAGTTTCTGGTTGTGGACTTTCTAGACATGAAATTTCTTGTAGCCGAGTCTCTATTTGTAGAGTTTGTAGTTGTGGAGTTTCTAGTTGTGGAGTCTCTAGTTGCAGAGTTTCTAGTTGTGGAGTTTCTAGTTGTGGAGTTTGCAGTTGTGGAGTTTCTAGTTGTGGAATTGCAGAGTCTCTGGTTGTGGAGTTTATAGTTGTGGAGTTTCTAGTTGTGGAGTCTCTAGAGTCGGAGTCTTTAGTTGTGAAGTTTCTAGTTGTGGAGTTTCTAGTTGTGGAGTTTCTGGTTGTGGAGTTTCTAGTTGTGGAGTTTCTAGTTGTGGAGTTTCCAGTTGTGGAGTATCTAGTTGTGGGGTTTCCAGTTGTGAAGTATCTAGTTGTAAAGTTTCCAGTTGTGGAGTATCTAGTTGTGGAGTTTTAAGTTGTGGAGTTTCTAGTTGCGGAGTTTCTAGTTGCCGAGTTTTTAATAGCGGAGTTTCTAGTTGTGAAGTTTCAAGTTGCGGACTCTCAAGTTGTGGAGTTTTCAGTTGTGGAGTTTTTACTTGTGGAGTTTCTAGTTGTTGAGTTTCTAGTTGAGAAGTCTCTAGTTTTGCAGTTTTTAGTTGCGGAGTTTTTAGATATGGAATTTCTAGTTGCCGAGTATGTATTTGTGGAGTTTGTAGTTGTGGAGTTTGTAGTTGTGGAGTTTCTAGTTGGTGAGTCTCTAGTTGCGGAGTTTTTAGTTGTGGAGTTTCTAGTGGTGGAGTCTCTAGTTGCGGAGTTTCTAGTTGTGAAGTTTCTAGTTGTGGAGTTTGTAGTTTTGGAGTTTCTAGTTGTGGAGATTCTATTTGTAGAGTCTCCTGTTTCGGAGTTGCTAGTTGCGGAGTTTCTAGTTGTGGAGTTTCCAGTTGTGAAGTTTCTAGTTGTGGAGTCTTAAGTTTTGGAGTTTAAACTTGTGGAGTTTCAAGTTGTTGAGTCTATAGTTGTGGAGTTTCTAGTTGTGGATTTTCTAGTTGTGGGGTATCTAATTGTCGATTTTTCAGTTGTGGAGTTTCTAGTTGTGGAGTTGCGGAGTCTCTAGTTGTGAAGTTTCTAGTTGCAGAGTCTCTAGTTGGGGAGTTTCCAGTTGTGGAGTCTCTAGATGTGGAGTTTCTAGTTGTCGAGTATCCAGTTGCGGAGTATCTAGTAGTGGAGTTTCGAGTTGTGGAGTTTCTAGTTGTGGAGTTTCTAGTTGCGGAGTTCCTAGTTGTAGAGTTTCTAGTTGCGGAGTTTCTAGTTGTGGAGTTTCAAGTTGCGGAGTCTCATGCTGTGGAGTTTCTACTTGTTGAGTTTTTAGTTGTGGAGTTTCTAGTTGTTGAGTTTCTAGTTTGAAGTCTCTAGTTGTAGATTCTCTAGTTGTGGAGTCTCTAGTTTAGGAGTTTCTAGTTGAAAAGTTTTTAGTTGTGGAGTGTCTGGTTGTGGAGTTTCGAGTTGTGGAGTTTCGAGTTTTGAAGTTTCTAGTTGTGGAGTTTTGAGTTGTGGAGTTTCTAGTTGTGTAGTTTCTAGTTGCGGAATCTCTAGCTGTGGATTTTCTAGTTGCGTAACTTAAGGTTGTGAAGTTTCAAGTTGTGGAGTTTTTAGTTGTGGAGTTTCTAGTTGTGGAGTTTCTAGTTGTGGAGTCTCTAGTTGTGTAGTTTGTAGCTGCAAAGTTTATAGTTGTGGAGTTTCCAGTTGTGGAGTTTCTGGTTGTGGACTTTCAAGACATGAAATTTCTTGTAGCCGAGTCTCTCTTTGTAGAGTTTGAAGTTGTGGAGTTTCTAGTTGTGGAGTCTCTAGTTGCAGAGTTTCTAGTTGTGGAGTTTCTAGTTGTGGAGTTTCAAGTTGTGGAGTTTCTAGTTGTTGAGTTTCTAGTTGCGGAGTATCTAGTTGTGGAGTTTCCAGTTGTGGAGTTTCTAGTTGTGAAATTGCAGAGTCTCTGGTTGTGGATTGTCTAGTTGTGGAGTTTCTAGTTGTGGAGTTTCGAGTTTTGGAGTCTCTAGTTGTGGAGTTTCTCGTTGTGGAGTTTCCAGTTGTGGAGTATCTTGTTGAGGAGTCTCTAGTTGTAGAGTTTCTAGTTGTGGAGTTTCTAGTTGTGAAGTTTCAAGTTGTGGAGTTTCTAGTTGCGGCATCTCAAGTTGTGGAGTTTCTAGTTGGGGAGTGTCTAGTTGTGGTGTTTCTAGCTGTGGAATTTCTTGTTGCGGAGTATCTAGTTGTGGAGTTTGCAGTTGTGGAGTTTCTAGTTGTGGAATTGCAGAGTCTCTGGTTGTGGAGTTTGTAGTTTGGAGTTTCTAGTTGTGGAGTTTCTGGTTGTGGAGTTTCTAGTTGTGGAGTGTCTAGTTGTGGAGTTTCCGGTTGTGGAGTTTCGAGTTGTGGAGTTTCTAGTTGTGGAGTTTCTAGTTCTGGAGTTTCTAGTTGTGGAGTTTCCAGTTGTGGAGTTTTTAGTTGTGGACTTTCTAGACATGAAATTTCTTGTAGCCGTGTCTTTATTTGTAGAGTTTGTAGTTGTGGAGTTTCTAGTTTTGGAGTTTCTAGTTTTGTAGTCTCTAGTTGCAGAGTTTCTAGTTGTGGAGTTTCTAGTTGTGGAGTTTCAAGTTGTGGAGTCTCTAGTTGTGGAGTTTCTAGTTGCGGAGTATCTAGTTGTGGAGTTTGGAGTTGTGGAGTTTCTAGTTGTGGAATTGCAGAGTCTCTGGTATTGGAGTTTATAGTTGTGGAGTTTCTAGTTGTGGAGTCTCTAGTTGCGGAGTCTCTAGTTGTGAAGTTTCTAGTTGTGGAGTTTCTAGTTGTGGAGTTTCTGGTTGTGGAGTTTCTAGTTGTGGAGTTTCTAGTTGTGGAGTTTCCAGTTGTGGAGTATCTAGTTGTGGGGTTTCCAGTTGTGAAGTATCTAGTTGTAAAGTTTCCAGTTGTGGAGTATCTAGTTGTGGAGTTTTAAGTTGTGGAGTTTCTAGTTGCGGAGTTTCTAGTTGCGGAGTTTTTAATAGCGGAGTTTCTAGTTGTGAAGTTTCAAGTTGCGGACTCTCAAGTTGTGGAGTTTTCAGTTGTGGAGTTTTTACTTGTGGAGTTTCTAGTTGTTGAGTTTCTAGTTGAGAAGTCTCTAGTTTTGCAGTTTTTAGTTGCGGAGTTTTTAGATATGGAATTTCTAGTTGCCGAATATGTATTTGTGGAGTTTGTAGTTGTGGAGTTTGTAGTTGTGGAGTTTCTAGTTGGTGAGTCTCTAGTTGCGGAGTTTTTAGTTGTGGAGATTCTAGTTGTAGAGTCTCCTGTTGCGGAGTTTCTAGTTGTGAAGTTTCTAGTTGTGGAGTTTCCAGTTGTGAAGTTTCTAGTTGTGGAGTCTTAAGTTGTGGAGTTTAAACTTGTGGAGTTTCAAGTTGTTGAGTCTATAGTTGTGGAGTTTCAAGTTGTGGATTTTCTAGTTGTGGAGTATCTAGTTGTGCATTTTTCAGTTGTGGAGTTTCTAGTTGTGGAGTTGCGGAGTCTCTAGTTGTGAAGTTTCTAGTTGCAGAGTCTCTAGTTGGGGAGTTTCCAGTTGTGGAGTCTCTAGATGTGGAGTTTCTAGTTGTCGAGTATCCAGTTGTGGAGTATCTAGTAGTGGAGTTTCTAGTTGTGGAGTTTCTAGTTGCGGAGTATCTAGTTGTGGAGTTTCCAGTTGTGGAGTTTCTAGTTGTGAAATAGCAGAGTCTCTGGTTGTGGATTGTCTAGTTGTGGAGTTTATAGTTGTGGAGTTTCGAGTTTTGGAGTCTCTAGTTGTGGAGTTTCTCGTTGTGGAGTTTCCAGTTGTGGAGTATCTAGTTGAGGAGTCTCTAGTTGTAGAGTTTCTAGTTGTGGAGTTTCTAGTTGTGAAGTTTCAAGTTGTGGAGTTTCTAGTTGCGGCGTCTCAAGTTGTGGAGTTTCTAGTTGGGGAGTGTCTAGTTGTGGTGTTTCTAGCTGTGGAATTTCTTGTTGCGGAGTATCTAGTTGTGGAGTTTGCAGTTGTGGAGTTTCTAGTTGTGGAATTGCAGAGTCTCTGGTTGTGGAGTTTGTAGTTTGGAGTTTCTAGTTGTGGAGTCTCTAGTTGCGGAGTCTCTAATTGTGAAGTTTCTAGTTGTGGAGTTTCTAGTTGTGGAGTTTCTGGTTGTGGAGTTTCTAGTTGTGGAGTGTCTAGTTGTGGAGTTTCCGGTTGTGGAGTTTCGAGTTGTGGAGTTTCTAGTTGTGGAGTTTCTAGTTCTGGAGTTTCTAGTTGTGGAGTTTCCAGTTGTGGAGTTTTTAGTTGTGGACTTTCTAGACATGAAATTTCTTGTAGCCGTGTCTTTATTTGTAGAGTTTGTAGTTGTGGAGTTTCTAGTTTTGGAGTTTCTAGTTGTGTAGTCTCTAGTTGCAGAGTTTCTAGTTGTGGAGTTTCTAGTTGTGGAGTTTCAAGTTGTGGAGTCTCTAGTTGTGGAGTTTCTAGTTGCGGAGTATCTAGTTGTGGAGTTTGGAGTTGTCGAGTTTCTAGTTGTGGAATTGCAGAGTCTCTGGTATTGGAGTTTATAGTTGTGGAGTTTCTAGTTGTGGAGTCTCTAGTTGCGGAGTCTCTAGTTGTGAAGTTTCTAGTTGTGGAGTTTCTGGTTGTGGAGTTTCTGGTTGTGGAGTTTCTAGTTGTGGAGTTTCCAGTTGTGGAGTATCTAGTTGTGGGGTTTCCAGTTGTGAAGTATCTAGTTGTAAAGTTTCCAGTTGTGGAGTATCTAGTTGTGGAGTTTTAAGTTGTGGAGTTTCTAGTTGCGGAGTTTCTAGTTGCGGAGTTTTTAATAGCGGAGTTTCTAGTTGTGAAGTTTAAAGTTGCGGACTCTCAAGTTGTGGAGTTTTCAGTTGTGGAGTTTTTAGTTGTGGAGTTTCTAGTTGTTGAGTTTCTAGTTGAGAAGTCTCTAGTTTTGCAGTTTTTAGTTGTGGAGTTTTTAGATATGGAATTTCTAGTTGCCGAGTATGTATTTGTGGAGTTTGTAGTTGTGGAGTTTGTAGTTGTGGAGTTTCTAGTTGGTGAGTCTCTAGTTGCGGAGTTTTTAGTTGTGGAGTTTCTAGTGGTGGAGTCTCTAGTTGCGGAGTTTCTAGTTGTGAAGTTTCTAGTTGTGGAGTTTGTAGTTTTGGAGTTTCTAGTTGTGGAGATTCTAGTTGTAGAGTCTCCTGTTGCGGAGTTTCTAGTTGTGAAGTTTCTAGTTGTGGAGTTTCCAGTTGTGAAGTTTCTAGTTGTGGAGTCTTAAGTTGTGGAGTTTAAACTTGTGGAGTTTCAAGTTGTTGAGTCTATAGTTGTGGAGTTTCAAGTTGTGGATTTTCTAGTTGTGGAGTATCTAGTTGTGGATTTTTCAGTTGTGGAGTTTCAAGTTGTGGAGTTGCGGAGTCTCTAGTTGTGAAGTTTCTAGTTGCAGAGTCTCTAGTTGGGGAGTTTCCAGTTGTGGAGTCTCTAGATGTGGAGTTTCTAGTTGTCGAGTATCCAGTTGCGGAGTATCTAGTAGTGGAGTTTCTAGTTGTGGAGTTTCTAGTTGCGGAGTTCCTAGTTGTAGAGTTTCTAGTTGCGGAGATTCTAGTTGTGGAGTTTCAAGTTGCGGAGTCTCATGCTGTGGAGTTTCTACTTGTTGAGTTTTTAGTTGTGGAGTTTCTAGTTGTTGAGTTTCTAGTTTGAAGTCTCTAGTTGTAGATTCTCTAGTTGTGGAGTCTCTAGTTTAGGAGTTTCTAGTTGAAGAGTTTTTAGTTGTGGAGTGTCTGGTTGTGGAGTTTCCAGTTGTGGAGTTTCGAGTTGTGGAGTTTCTAGTTTTGGAGTTTCTAGTTGTGGAGTTTTGAGTTGTGGAGTTTCTAGTTGTGTAGTTTCTAGTTGCGGAATCTCTAGCTGTGGATTTTCTAGTTGCGTAACTTAAGGTTGTGAGGTTTCAAGTTGTGGAGTTTTTAGTTGTGGAGTTTCTAGTTGTGGAGTTTCTAATTGTGGAGTCTCTAGTTGTGTAGTTTCTAGCTGCAAAGTTTCTAGTTGTGGAGTTTCCAGTTGTGGAGTTTCTGGTTGTGGACTTTCTAGACATGAAATTTCTTGTAGCCGAGTCTCTATTTGTAGAGTTTGTAGTTGTGGAGTTTCTAGTTGTGGAGTCTCTAGTTGCAGAGTTTCTAGTTGTGGAGTTTCTAGTTGTGGAGTTTGCAGTTGTGGAGTTTCTAGTTGTGGAATTGCAGAGTCTCTGGTTGTGGAGTTTATAGTTGTGGAGTTTCTAGTTGTGGAGTCTCTAGTTGCGGAGTCTTTAGTTGTGAAGTTTCTAGTTGTGGAGTTTCTAGTTGTGGAGTTTCTGGTTGTGGAGTTTCTAGTTGTGGAGTTTCTAGTTGTGGAGTTTCCAGTTGTGGAGTATCTAGTTGTGGGGTTTCCAGTTGTGAAGTATCTAGTTGTAAAGTTTCCAGTTGTGGAGTATCTAGTTGTGGAGTTTTAAGTTGTGGAGTTTCTAGTTGCGGAGTTTCTAGTTGCCGAGTTTTTAATAGCGGAGTTTCTAGTTGTGAAGTTTCAAGTTGCGGACTCTCAAGTTGTGGAGTTTTCAGTTGTGGAGTTTTTACTTGTGGAGTTTCTAGTTGTTGAGTTTCTAGTTGAGAAGTCTCTAGTTTTGCAGTTTTTAGTTGCGGAGTTTTTAGATATGGAATTTCTAGTTGCCGAGTATGTATTTGTGGAGTTTGTAGTTGTGGAGTTTGTAGTTGTGGAGTTTCTAGTTGGTGAGTCTCTAGTTGCGGAGTTTTTAGTTGTGGAGTTTCTAGTGGTGGAGTCTCTAGTTGCGGAGTTTCTAGTTGTGAAGTTTCTAGTTGTGGAGTTTCTAGTTTTGGAGTTTCTAGTTGTGGAGATTCAATTTGTAGAGTCTCCTGTTTCGGAGTTGCTAGTTGCGGAGTTTCTAGTTGTGGAGTTTCCAGTTGTGAAGTTTCTAGTTGTGGAGTCTTAAGTTTTGGAGTTTAAACTTGTGGAGTTTCAAGTTGTTGAGTCTATAGTTGTGGAGTTTCTAGTTGTGGATTTTCTAGTTGTGGGGTATCTAATTGTGGATTTTTCAGTTGTGGAGTTTCTAGTTGTGGAGTTGCGGAGTCTCTAGTTGTGAAGTTTCTAGTTGCAGAGTCTCTAGTTGGGGAGTTTCCAGTTGTGGAGTCTCTAGATGTGGAGTTTCTAGTTGTCGAGTATCCAGTTGCGGAGTATCTAGTAGTGGAGTTTCGAGTTGTGGAGTTTCTAGTTGTGGAGTTTCTAGTTGCGGAGTTCCTAGTTGTAGAGTTTCTAGTTGCGGAGTTTCTAGTTGTGGAGTTTCAAGTTGCGGAGTCTCATGCTGTGGAGTTTCTACTTGTTGAGTTTTTAGTTGTGGAGTTTCTAGTTGTTGAGTTTCTAGTTTGAAGTCTCTAGTTGTAGATTCTCTAGTTGTGGAGTCTCTAGTTTAGGAGTTTCTAGTTGAAAAGTTTTTAGTTGTGGAGTGTCTGGTTGTGGAGTTTCGAGTTGTGGAGTTTCGAGTTGTGGAGTTTCTAGTTTTGGAGTTTCTAGTTGTGGAGTTTTGAGTTGTGGAGTTTCTAGTTGTGTAGTTTCTAGTTGCGGAATCTCTAGCTGTGGATTTTCTAGTTGCGTAACTTAAGGTTGTGAGGTTTCAAGTTGTGGAGTTTTTAGTTGTGGAGTTTCTAGTTGTGGAGTTTCTAATTGTGGAGTCTCTAGTTGTGTAGTTTCTAGCTGCAAAGTTTCTAGTTGTGGAGTTTCCAGTTGTGGAGTTTCTGGTTGTGGACTTTCTAGACATGAAATTTCTTGTAGCCGAGTCTCTATTTGTAGAGTTTGTAGTTGTGGAGTTTCTAGTTGTGGAGTCTCTAGTTGCAGAGTTTCTAGTTGTGGAGTTTCTAGTTGTGGAGTTTGCAGTTGTGGAGTTTCTAGTTGTGGAATTGCAGAGTCTCTGGTTGTGGAGTTTATAGTTGTGGAGTTTCTAGTTGTGGAGTCTCTAGTTGCGGAGTCTTTAGTTGTGAAGTTTCTAGTTGTGGAGTTTCTAGTTGTGGAGTTTCTGGTTGTGGAGTTTCTAGTTGTGGAGTTTCTAGTTGTGGAGTTTCCAGTTGTGGAGTATCTAGTTGTGGGGTTTCCAGTTGTGAAGTATCTAGTTGTAAAGTTTCCAGTTGTGGAGTATCTAGTTGTGGAGTTTTAAGTTGTGGAGTTTCTAGTTGCGGAGTTTCTAGTTGCCGAGTTTTTAATAGCGGAGTTTCTAGTTGTGAAGTTTCAAGTTGCGGACTCTCAAGTTGTGGAGTTTTCAGTTGTGGAGTTTTTACTTGTGGAGTTTCTAGTTGTTGAGTTTCTAGTTGAGAAGTCTCTAGTTTTGCAGTTTTTAGTTGCGGAGTTTTTAGATATGGAATTTCTAGTTGCCGAGTATGTATTTGTGGAGTTTGTAGTTGTGGAGTTTGTAGTTGTGGAGTTTCTAGTTGGTGAGTCTCTAGTTGCGGAGTTTTTAGTTGTGGAGTTTCTAGTGGTGGAGTCTCTAGTTGCGGAGTTTCTAGTTGTGAAGTTTCTAGTTGTGGAGTTTCTAGTTTTGGAGTTTCTAGTTGTGGAGATTCAATTTGTAGAGTCTCCTGTTTCGGAGTTGCTAGTTGCGGAGTTTCTAGTTGTGGAGTTTCCAGTTGTGAAGTTTCTAGTTGTGGAGTCTTAAGTTTTGGAGTTTAAACTTGTGGAGTTTCAAGTTGTTGAGTCTATAGTTGTGGAGTTTCTAGTTGTGGATTTTCTAGTTGTGGGGTATCTAATTGTGGATTTTTCAGTTGTGGAGTTTCTAGTTGTGGAGTTGCGGAGTCTCTAGTTGTGAAGTTTCTAGTTGCAGAGTCTCTAGTTGGGGAGTTTCCAGTTGTGGAGTCTCTAGATGTGGAGTTTCTAGTTGTCGAGTATCCAGTTGCGGAGTATCTAGTAGTGGAGTTTCGAGTTGTGGAGTTTCTAGTTGTGGAGTTTCTAGTTGCGGAGTTCCTAGTTGTAGAGTTTCTAGTTGCGGAGTTTCTAGTTGTGGAGTTTCAAGTTGCGGAGTCTCATGCTGTGGAGTTTCTACTTGTTGAGTTTTTAGTTGTGGAGTTTCTAGTTGTTGAGTTTCTAGTTTGAAGTCTCTAGTTGTAGATTCTCTAGTTGTGGAGTCTCTAGTTTAGGAGTTTCTAGTTGAAAAGTTTTTAGTTGTGGAGTGTCTGGTTGTGGAGTTTCGAGTTGTGGAGTTTCGAGTTTTGAAGTTTCTAGTTGTGGAGTTTTGAGTTGTGGAGTTTCTAGTTGTGTAGTTTCTAGTTGCGGAATCTCTAGCTGTGGATTTTCTAGTTGCGTAACTTAAGGTTGTGAAGTTTCAAGTTGTGGAGTTTTTAGTTGTGGAGTTTCTAGTTGTGGAGTTTCTAGTTGTGGAGTCTCTAGTTGTGTAGTTTGTAGCTGCAAAGTTTATAGTTGTGGAGTTTCCAGTTGTGGAGTTTCTGGTTGTGGACTTTCAAGACATGAAATTTCTTGTAGCCGAGTCTCTCTTTGTAGAGTTTGAAGTTGTGGAGTTTCTAGTTGTGGAGTCTCTAGTTGCAGAGTTTCTAGTTGTGGAGTTTCTAGTTGTGGAGTTTCAAGTTGTGGAGTTTCTAGTTGTTGAGTATCTAGTTGCGGAGTATCTAGTTGTGGAGTTTCCAGTTGTGGAGTTTCTAGTTGTGAAATTGCAGAGTCTCTGGTTGTGGATTGTCTAGTTGTGGAGTTTCTAGTTGTGGAGTTTCGAGTTTTGGAGTCTCTAGTTGTGGAGTTTCTCGTTGTGGAGTTTCCAGTTGTGGAGTATCTTGTTGAGGAGTCTCTAGTTGTAGAGTTTCTAGTTGTGGAGTTTCTAGTTGTGAAGTTTCAAGTTGTGGAGTTTCTAGTTGCGGCGTCTCAAGTTGTGGAGTTTCTAGTTGGGGAGTGTCTAGTTGTGGTGTTTCTAGCTGTGGAATTTCTTGTTGCGGAGTATCTAGTTGTGGAGTTTGCAGTTGTGGAGTTTCTAGTTGTGGAATTGCAGAGTCTCTGGTTGTGGAGTTTGTAGTTTGGAGTTTCTAGTTGTGGAGTCTCTAGTTGCGGAGTCTCTAATTGTGAAGTTTCTAGTTGTGGAGTTTCTAGTTGTGGAGTTTCTAGTAATTGTGAAGTTCTAGTTGTGGAGTTTCTGGTTGTGGAGTTTCTAGTTGTGGAGTGTCTAGTTGTGGAGTTTCCGGTTGTGGAGTTTCGAGTTGTGGAGTTTCTAGTTGTGGAGTTTCTAGTTGTGGAGTTTCTAGTTGTGGAGTTTCCAGTTGTGGAGTTTTTAGTTGTGGACTTTCTAGACATGAAATTTCTTGTAGCCGTGTCTTTATTTGTAGAGTTTGTAGTTGTGGAGTTTCTAGTTTTGGAGTTTCTAGTTGTGTAGTCTCTAGTTGCAGAGTTTCTAGTTGTGGAGTTTCTAGTTGTGGAGTTTCAAGTTGTGGAGTCTCTAGTTGTGGAGTTTCTAGTTGCGGAGTATCTAGTTGTGGAGTTTGGAGTTGTGGAGTTTCTAGTTGTGGAATTGCAGAGTCTCTGGTATTGGAGTTTATAGTTGTGGAGTTTCTAGTTGTGGAGTCTCTAGTTGCGGAGTCTCTAGTTGTGAAGTTTCTAGTTGTGGAGTTTCTAGTTGTGGAGTTTCTGGTTGTGGAGTTTCTAGTTGTGGAGTTTCTAGTTGTGGAGTTTCCAGTTGTGGAGTATCTAGTTGTGGGGTTTCCAGTTGTGAAGTATCTAGTTGTAAAGTTTCCAGTTGTGGAGCATCTAGTTGTGGAGTTTTAAGTTGTGGAGTTTCTAGTTGCGGAGTTTCTAGTTGCGGAGTTTTTAATAGCGGAGTTTCTAGTTGTGAAGTTTCAAGTTGCGGACTCTCAAGTTGTGGAGTTTTCAGTTGTGGAGTTTTTACTTGTGGAGTTTCTAGTTGTTGAGTTTCTAGTTGAGAAGTCTCTAGTTTTGCAGTTTTTAGTTGCGGAGTTTTTAGATATGGAATTTCTAGTTGCCGAATATGTATTTGTGGAGTTTGTAGTTGTGGAGTTTGTAGTTGTGGAGTTTCTAGTTGGTGAGTCTCTAGTTGCGGAGTTTTTAGTTGTGGAGATTCTAGTTGTAGAGTCTCCTGTTGCGGAGTTTCTAGTTGTGAAGTTTCTAGTTGTGGAGTTTCCAGTTGTGAAGTTTCTAGTTGTGGAGTCTTAAGTTGTGGAGTTTAAACTTGTGGAGTTTCAAGTTGTTGAGTCTATAGTTGTGGAGTTTCAAGTTGTGGATTTTCTAGTTGTGGAGTATCTAGTTGTGCATTTTTCAGTTGTGGAGTTTCTAGTTGTGGAGTTGCGGAGTCTCTAGTTGTGAAGTTTCTAGTTGCAGAGTCTCTAGTTGGGGAGTTTCCAGTTGTGGAGTCTCTAGATGTGGAGTTTCTAGTTGTCGAGTATCCAGTTGTGGAGTATCTAGTAGTGGAGTTTCTAGTTGTGGAGTTTCTAGTTGCGGAGTTCCTAGTTGTAGAGTTTCTAGTTGCGGAGTTTCTAGTTGTGGAGTTTCAAGTTGCGGAGTCTCATGCTGTGGAGTTTCTACTTGTTGAGTTTTTAGTTGTGGAGTTTCTAGTTGTTGAGTTTCTAGTTTGAAGTCTCTAGTTGTAGATTCTCTAGTTGTGGAGTCTCTAGTTTAGGAGTTTCTAGTTGAAGAGTTTTTAGTTGTGGAACGTCTGGTTGTGGAGTTTCCAGTTGTGGAGTTTCGAGTTGTGGAGTTTCTAGTTTTGAAGTTTCTAGTTGTGGAGTTTTGAGTTGTGGAGTTTCTAGTTGTGTAGTTTCTAGTTGCGGAATCTCTAGCTGTGGATTTTCTAGTTGCGTAACTTAAGGTTGTGAGGTTTCAAGTTGTGGAGTTTTTAGTTGTGGAGTTTCTAGTTGTGGAGTTTCTAATTGTGGAGTCTCTAGTTGTGTAGTTTCTAGCTGCAAAGTTTCTAGTTGTGGAGTTTCCAGTTGTGGAGTTTCTGGTTGTGGACTTTCTAGACATGAAATTTCTTGTAGCCGAGTCTCTATTTGTAGAGTTTGTAGTTGTGGAGTTTCTAGTTGTGGAGTCTCTAGTTGCAGAGTTTCTAGTTGTGGAGTTTCTAGTTGTGGAGTTTCAAGTTGTGGAGTTTCTAGTTGTGGAATTGCAGAGTCTCTGGTTGTGGAGTTTATAGTTGTGGAGTTTCTAGTTGTGGAGTCTCTAGTTGCGGAGTCTTTAGTTGTGAAGTTTCTAGTTGTGGAGTTTCTAGTTGTGGAGTTTCTGGTTGTGGAGTTTCTAGTTGTGGAGTTTCTAGTTGTGGAGTTTCCAGTTGTGGAGTATCTAGTTGTGGGGTTTCCAGTTGTGAAGTATCTAGTTGTAAAGTTTCCAGTTGTGGAGTATCTAGTTGTGGAGTTTTAAGTTGTGGAGTTTCTAGTTGCGGAGTTTCTAGTTGCCGAGTTTTTAATAGCGGAGTTTCTAGTTGTGAAGTTTCAAGTTGCGGACTCTCAAGTTGTGGAGTTTTCAGTTGTGGAGTTTTTACTTGTGGAGTTTCTAGTTGTTGAGTTTCTAGTTGAGAAGTCTCTAGTTTTGCAGTTTTTAGTTGCGGAGTTTTTAGATATGGAATTTCTAGTTGCCGAATATGTATTTGTGGAGTTTGTAGTTGGGGAGTTTGTAGTTGTGGAGTTTCTAGTTGGTGAGTCTCTAGTTGCGGAGTTTTTAGTTGTGGAGATTCTAGTTGTAGAGTCTCCTGTTGCGGAGTTTCTAGTTGTGAAGTTTCTAGTTGTGGAGTTTCCAGTTGTGAAGTTTCTAGTTGTGGAGTCTTAAGTTGTGGAGTTTAAACTTGTGGAGTTTCAAGTTGTTGAGTCTATAGTTGTGGAGTTTCAAGTTGTGGATTTTCTAGTTGTGGAGTATCTAGTTGTGCATTTTTCAGTTGTGGAGTTTCTAGTTGTGGAGTTGCGGAGTCTCTAGTTGTGAAGTTTCTAGTTGCAGAGTCTCTAGTTGGGGAGTTTCCAGTTGTGGAGTCTCTAGATGTGGAGTTTCTAGTTGTCGAGTATCCAGTTGTGGAGTATCTAGTAGTGGAGTTTCTAGTTGTGGAGTTTCTAGTTGCGGAGTTCCTAGTTGTAGAGTTTCTAGTTGCGGAGTTTCTAGTTGTGGAGTTTCAAGTTGCGGAGTCTCATGCTGTGGAGTTTCTACTTGTTGAGTTTTTAGTTGTGGAGTTTCTAGTTGTTGAGTTTCTAGTTTGAAGTCTCTAGTTGTAGATTCTCTAGTTGTGGAGTCTCTAGTTTAGGAGTTTCTAGTTGAAGAGTTTTTAGTTGTGGAGTGTCTGGTTGTGGAGTTTCCAGTTGTGGAGTTTCGAGTTGTGGAGTTTCTAGTTTTGAAGTTTCTAGTTGTGGAGTTTTGAGTTGTGGAGTTTCTAGTTGTGTAGTTTCTAGTTGCGGAATCTCTAGCTGTGGATTTTCTAGTTGCGTAACTTAAGGTTGTGAGGTTTCAAGTTGTGGAGTTTTTAGTTGTGGAGTTTCTAGTTGTGGAGTTTCTAATTGTGGAGTCTCTAGTTGTGTAGTTTCTAGCTGCAAAGTTTCTAGTTGTGGAGTTTCCAGTTGTGGAGTTTCTGGTTGTGGACTTTCTAGACATGAAATTTCTTGTAGCCGAGTCTCTATTTGTAGAGTTTGTAGTTGTGGAGTTTCTAGTTGTGGAGTCTCTAGTTGCAGAGTTTCTAGTTGTGGAGTTTCTAGTTGTGGAGTTTCAAGTTGTGGAGTTTCTAGTTGTGGAATTGCAGAGTCTCTGGTTGTGGAGTTTATAGTTGTGGAGTTTCTAGTTGTGGAGTCTCTAGTTGCGGAGTCTTTAGTTGTGAAGTTTCTAGTTGTGGAGTTTCTAGTTGTGGAGTTTCTGGTTGTGGAGTTTCTAGTTGTGGAGTTTCTAGTTGTGGAGTTTCCAGTTGTGGAGTATCTAGTTGTGGGGTTTCCAGTTGTGAAGTATCTAGTTGTAAAGTTTCCAGTTGTGGAGTATCTAGTTGTGGAGTTTTAAGTTGTGGAGTTTCTAGTTGCGGAGTTTCTAGTTGCCGAGTTTTTAATAGCGGAGTTTCTAGTTGTGAAGTTTCAAGTTGCGGACTCTCAAGTTGTGGAGTTTTCAGTTGTGGAGTTTTTACTTGTGGAGTTTCTAGTTGTTGAGTTTCTAGTTGAGAAGTCTCTAGTTTTGCAGTTTTTAGTTGCGGAGTTTTTAGATATGGAATTTCTAGTTGCCGAGTATGTATTTGTGGAGTTTGTAGTTGTGGAGTTTGTAGTTGTGGAGTTTCTAGTTGGTGAGTCTCTAGTTGCGGAGTTTTTAGTTGTGGAGTTTCTAGTGGTGGAGTCTCTAGTTGCGGAGTTTCTAGTTGTGAAGTTTCTAGTTGTGGAGTTTCTAGTTTTGGAGTTTCTAGTTGTGGAGATTCTATTTGTAGAGTCTCCTGTTGCGGAGTTGCTAGTTGCGGAGTTTCTAGTTGTGGAGTTTCCAGTTGTGAAGTTTCTAGTTGTGGAGTCTTAAGTTGTGGAGTTTAAACTTGTGGAGTTTCAAGTTGTTGAGTCTATAGTTGTGGAGTTTCTAGTTGTGGATTTTCTAGTTGTGGAGTATCTAGTAGTGGAGTTTCTAGTTGTGGAGTTTCTAGTTGCGGAGTTCCTAGTTGTAGAGTTTCTAGTTGCGGAGTTTCTAGTTGTGGAGTTTCAAGTTGCGGAGTCTCATGCTGTGGAGTTTCTACTTGTTGAGTTTTTAGTTGTGGAGTTTCTAGTTGTTGAGTTTCTAGTTTGAAGTCTCTAGTTGTAGATTCTCTAGTTGTGGAGTCTCTAGTTTAGGAGTTTCTAGTTGAAGAGTTTTTAGTTGTGGAGTGTCTGGCTGTGGAGTTTCCAGTTGTGGAGTTTCGAGTTGTGGAGTTTCTAGTTTTGGAGTTTCTAGTTGTGGAGTTTTGAGTTGTGGAGTTTCTAGTTGTGTAGTTTCTAGTTGCGGAATCTCTAGCTGTGGATTTTCTAGTTGCGTAACTTAAGGTTGTGAGGTTTCAAGTTGTGGAGTTTTTAGTTGTGGAGTTTCTAGTTGTGGAGTTTCTAATTGTGGAGTCTCTAGTTGTGTAGTTTCTAGCTGCAAAGTTTCTAGTTGTGGAGTTTCTAGTTGTGGAGTTTCAAGTTGTGGAGTTTCTAGTTGTTGAGTTTCTAGTTGCGGAGTATCTAGTTGTGGAGTTTCCAGTTGTGGAGTTTCTAGTTGTGAAATTGCAGAGTCTCTGGTTGTGGATTGTCTAGTTGTGGAGTTTCGAGTTTTGGAGTCTCTAGTTATGGAGTTTCTCGTTGTGGAGTTTCGAGTTGTGGAGTATCTAGTTGTGGAGTTTCCAGTTGTGAAGTATCTAGTTGTGGAGTTTCCAGTTGTGGAGTATCTAGTTGTGGAGTTTCAAGTTGCGGAGTTTCTATTTTTGGAGTTTCTAGCTGCGGAGTTTCTAGTTCTGGAATTGCAGAGTCTCTGGTTGTGGATTTTCTAGTTGTGGAGTTTCTAGTTGTGGAGTTTCGAGTTTTGGAGTCTCTAGTTGTGGAGTTTCTGGTTGTGGTGTTTCCAGTTGTGGAGTATCTAGTTGTGGAGTTTCCAGTTGTGAAGTATCTAGTTGTGGAGTTTCCAGTTGTGGAGTATCTAGTTGCGGAGTTTCAAGTTGCGGAGTCTCAAGTTGTGGAGTTTCTAGTTGCAGAGTCTCTGGTTGTGGAGTTTCTAGTTGCGGAGTCTCTAGTTGTGGAGTTTCTAGTTGTGGAGCTTCTAGTTGTGGAGTTTCCAGTTGTGGCGTTTTTAGTTGTGGAGTTTCTAGTTGTGGAGTTTCTGGTTGTGGAGTTTCTAATTGTGGAGTTTTCAGTTGTGGAGTTTTGAGTTGTGGAGTTTCTAGTTGTGGAGTCTCAAGTTGTGGAGTTTAAAATTGTGGAGTTTCAAGTTGTGGAGTCTCTAGTTGTGGAGTTGCGGAGTCTCTAGTTGTAGAGTTTCTAGTGTCGGAGTCTCTAGTTGTGGAGTTTCAAGTTGTGGCGTCTAGTTGTGGAGTTTCTAGTTGTGGAGTTTCCAGTTGTGGAGTATCTAGTTGTGGAGTTTCCAGTTGTGAAGTTTCAAGTTTCGGATTCTCAAGTTGTGGAGTTTCCAGTTGTGGAGTTTTTAGTTGTGGAGTTTCTAGTTGTTGAGTTTCTAGTTGAGAAGTCTCTAGTTTTGCAGTTTTTAGTTGTGGAGTTTCTAGATATGGAATTTCTAGTTGCCGAGTCTTTATTTGTGGAGTTTGTAGTTGCGGGGTTTCTAGTTGTGGAGTTTCTAGTTGGTGAGTCTCTTGTTGCGGAGTTTCTAGTTGTGGAGTTTCTAGTTGTGGAGTTTCTGGTTGTGCAGTTTCTAGTTGTGGAGTTTCTAGTTGTGGCGTCTCTAGCTGCGGAGTTTCTAGTTGCAGAGTCTCTAGTTTTGGAGTTTCTAGTTGCGAATTCTCTAGTTGAGGAGTCTCTATTTGTAGCGTTTCTAGTTGTGGAGTTTCTAGTTGTGGAGTTTCAAATTGTGGAGTTTCTAGTTGCGGCGTCTCAAGTTGTGGAGTTTCTAGTTGCGGAGTGTCTAGTTGTGGTGTTTCTAGCTGTGGAATTTCTAGTTGTGGAGTTTCTAGTTGCGGAGTTCCTAGTTGTAGAGTTTCTAGTTGCGGAGTTTCTAGTTGTGGAGTTTCAAGTTGCGGAGTGTCATGCTGTGGAGTTTCTACTTGTTGAGTTTTTAGTTGTGGAGTTTCTAGTTGTTGAGTTTCTAGTTTGAAGTCTCTAGTTGTAGATTCTCTAGTTGTGGAGTCTCTAGTTTAGGAGTTTCTAGTTGAAGAGTTTTTAGTTGTGGAGTGTCTAGTTGTGGAGTTTCCAGTTGTGGAGTTTCTAGTTGTGGAGTTTCTAGTTGTGTAGTTTCTAGCTGCGGAGTTTCTAGTTGCGGAGTTTCTATTTGTGGAGTTTCTAGCTGCGGAGATTCTAGTTGCAGAGTCTCTGGTTGTGGAGTTTTAGTTGCGGAATCTCTAGTTGTGGAGTTTCTAGTTGTGGAGTTTCTAGTTGTGGAGTTTCCAGTAGTGAATTTTCTGGTTGTGGACTTTCTAGACATGAAATTTCTTGTAGCCGAGTCTCTATTTGTAGAGTTTGTAGTTGTGGAGTTTCTAGTTATGGAGTTTCTAGTTGTGGAGTCCCTAGTTGCAGAGTTTCTAGTTGTGGAGTTTCTAGTTGTGGAGTTTCTAGTTGTGGAGTCTCTAGTTGTGGAGTTTCAATTTGTGGAGTCTAGTTGTGGAGTTTCTAGTTGTGGAGTTTCCAGTTTTGGAGTATCTAGTTGTGGAGTTTCCAGTTGTGAAGTTTCAAGTTACGGAGTCTCAAGCTGTGGAGTTTCTAGTTTCGGAGTTTCTAGTTGGGGAGTTTCTAGTTGTGGAGTTTCTAGTTGTGGAGTCTTAAGTTGTGGAGTTTAAACGTGTGGAGTTTGAAGCTGTGGAGTCTATAGTTGTGGAGTTTTTAGTTGTGGAGTTTCTAGTTGTTGAGTTTCTAGTTGTGAAGTCTCTAGTTTTGCAGTTTCTAGTTGAGGAGTTTCTAGTTTTGGAGTTTCAAGTTGTTGAGTTTGTAGTTATAGAGTCTCCTGTTGCGGAGTTTCTAGTTGCGGAGTTTCTAGTTGGGGAGTTCCTAGTTGTGGAGTTTCTAGTTGTGGAGTCTTAAGTTGTGGAGTTTAAACGTGTGGAGTTTGAAGCTGTGGAGTCTATAGTTGTGGAGTTTTTAGTTGTGGATTTTCTAGTTGTGGAGTATCTAGTTGTGGATTTTTCAGTTGTGGAGTTTATAGTTGTGGAGTTGCGGAGTCTCTAGCTGTGGAGTTTCTAGTTGCAGAGTATCTACTTGTGGAGTTTCAAGTTGTGGAGTCTCTAGATGTGGAGTTTCTAGTTGTCGAGTTTCCAGTTGTGGAGTATCTAGTAGTGGAGTTTCGAGTTGTGGAGTTTTAAGTTGTGGAGTTTCTAGTTGCGGAGTTTTTAATAGCGGAGTTTCTAGTTGTGAAGTTTCAAGTTGCGGACTCTCAAGTTGTGGAGTTTTCAGTTGTGGAGTTTCAAGTTGTTGAGTCTATAGTTGTGGAGTTTCTAGTTGTGGATTTTCTAGTTGTGGAGTATATAGTTGTGGATTTTTCAGTTGTGGAGTTTCTAGTTGTGGAGTTGCGGAGTCTCTAGTTGTGAAGTTTCTAGTTGCAGAGTCTCTAGTTGGGGAGTTTCCAGTTGTGGAGTCTCTAGATGTGGAGTTTCTAGTTGTCGAGTATCCAGTTGCGGAGTATCTAGTAGTGGAGTTTCGAGTTGTGGAGTTTCTAGTTGTGGACTTTCTAGTTGCGGAGTTCCTAGTTGTAGAGTTTCTAGTTGCGGAGTTTCTAGTTGTGGAGTTTCAAGTTGCGGAGTCTCATGCTGTGGAGTTTCTACTTGTTGAGTTTTTAGTTGTGGAGTTTCTAGTTGTTGAGTTTCTAGTTTGAAGTCTCTAGTTGTAGATTCTCTAGTTGTGTAGTCTCTAGTTTAGGAGTTTCTAGTTGAAGAGTTTTTAGTTGTGGAGTGTCTGGTTGTGGAGTTTCCAGTTGTGGAGTTTCGAGTTGTGGAGTTTCGAGTTTTGGAGTTTCTAGTTGTGGAGTTTTGAGTTGTGGAGTTTCTAGTTGTGTAGTTTCTAGTTGCGGAATCTCTAGCTGTAGATTTTCTAGTTGCGTAACTTAAGGTTGTGAGGTTTCAAGTTGTGGAGTTTTTAGTTGTGGAGTTTCTAGTTGTGGAGTTTCTAGTTGTGGAGTTTCTAGTTGTGGAGTCTCTAGTTGCAGAGTTTCTAGTTGTGGAGTTTCTAGTTGTGGAGTTTCAAGTTGTGGAGTTTCTAGTTGTTGAGTTTCTAGTTGCGGAGTATCTAGTTGTGGAGTTTCCAGTTGTGGAGTTTCTAGTTGTGAAATGGCAGAGTCTCTGGTTGTGGATTGTCTAGTTTTGGAGTTTCTAGTTGTGGAGTTTCGAGTTTTGGAGTCTCTAGTTGTGGAGTTTCTCGTTGTGGAGTTTCCAGTTGTGGAGTATCTAGTTGAGGAGTCTCTAGTTGTAGAGTTTCTAGTTGTGGAGTTTCTAGTTGTGAAGTTTCAAGTTGTGGAGTTTCTAGATGCGGCGTCTCAAGTTGTGGAGTTTCTAGTTGCGGAGTGTCTAGTTGTGGTGTTTCTAGCTGTGGAATTTCTTGTTGCGGAGTATCTAGTTGTGGAGTTTGCAGTTGTGGAGTTTCAAGTTGTGGAATTGCAGAGTCTCTGCTTGTGGAGTTTGTAGTTTGGAGTTTCTAGTTGTGGAGTCTCTAGTTGCGGAGTCTCTAATTGTGAAGTTTCTAGTTGTGGAGTTTCTTGTTGTGGAGTTTCTGGTTGTGGAGTTTCTAGTTGTGGAGTGTCTAGTTGTGGAGTTTCCGGTTGTGGAGTTTCGAGTGTTGGAGTTTCTAGTTGTGGAGTTTCTAGTTCTGGAGTTTCTAGTTGTGGAGTTTCCAGTTGTGGAGTCTTTAGTTGTGGACTTTCTAGACATGAAATTTCTTGTAGCCGTGTCTTTATTTGTAGAGTTTGTAGTTGTGGAGTTTCTAGTTTTGGAGTTTCTAGTTGTGTAGTCTCTAGTTGCAGAGTTTCTAGTTGTGGAGTTTCTAGTTGTGGAGTTTCAAGTTGTGGAGTCTCTAGTTGTGGAGTTTCTAGTTGCGGAGTATCTAGTTGTGGAGTTTGCAGTAGTGGAGTTTCTAGTTGTGGAATTGCAGAGTCTCTGGTTGTGGAGTTTATAGTTGTGGAGTTTCCAGTTGTGGAGTCTCTAGTTGCGGAGTCTCTAGTTGTGAAGTTTCTAGTTGTGGAGTTTCTAGTTGTGGAGTTTCTGGTTGTGGAGTTTCTAGTTGTGGAGTTTCTAGTTGTGGAGTTTCCAGTTGCGGAGTATCTAGTTGTGGGGTTTCCAGTTGTGAAGTATCTAGTTGTAAAGTTTCCAGTTGTGGAGTATCTAGTTGTGGAGTTTTAAGTTGTGGAGTTTCTAGTTGCGGAGTTTCTAGTTGCGGAGTTTTTAATAGCGGAGTTTCTAGTTGTGAAGTTTCAAGTTGCGGACTCTCAAGTTGTGGAGTTTTCAGTTGTGGAGTTTTGAGTTGTGGAGTTTCTAGTTGTTGAGTTTCTAGTTGAGAAGTCTCTAGTTTTGCAGTTTTTAGTTGTGGAGTTTTTAGATATGGAATTTCTAGTTGCCGAGTATGTATTTGTGGAGTTTGTAGTTGTGGAGTTTGTAGTTGTGGAGTTTCTAGTTGGTGAGTCTCTAGTTGCGGAGTTTTTAGTTGTGGAGTTTCTAGTGGTGGAGTCTCTAGTTGCGGAGTTTCTAGTTGTGAAGTTTCTAGTTGTGGAGTTTCTAGTTTTGGAGTTTCTAGTTGTGGAGATTCTAGTTGTAGAGTCTCCTGTTGCGGAGTTGCTAGTTGTGGAGTTTCTAGTTGTGGAGTTTCCAGTTGTGAAGTTTCTAGTTGTGGAGTCTTAAGTTGTGGAGTTTAAACTTGTGGAGTTTCAAGTTGTTGAGTCTATAGTTGTGGAGTTTCTAGTTGTGGATTTTCTAGTTGTGGAGTAACAGGTTGTGGATTTTTCAGTTGTGGAGTTTCTAGTTGTGGAGTTGCGGAGTCTCTAGTTGTGAAGTTTCTAGTTGCAGAGTCTCTAGTTGGGGAGTTTCCAGTTGTGGAGTTTCTAGTTTTGGAGTTTCTAGTTGTGTAGTCTCTAGTTGCAGAGTTTCTAGTTGTGGAGTTTCTAGTTGTGGAGTATCAAGTTGTGGAGTCTCTAGTTGTGGAGTTTCTAGTTGCGGAGTATCTAGTTGTGGAGTTTGCAGTTGTGGAGTTTCTAGTTGTGGAATTGCAGAGTCTCTGGTTGTGGAGTTTATAGTTGTGGAGTTTCTAGTTGTGGAGTCTCTAGTTGCAGAGTCTCTAGTTGTGAAGTTTCTAGTTGTGGAGTTTCTAGTTGTGGAGTTTCTGGTTGTGGAGTTTCTAGTTGTGGAGTTTCCAGTTGTGGAGTATCTAGTTGTGGGGTTTCCAGTTGTGAAGTATCTAGTTGTAAAGTTTCCAGTTGTGAAGTATCTAGTTGTGGAGTTTTAAGTTGTGGAGTTTCTGGTTGCGGAGTTTCTAGTTGCGGAGTTTTTAATAGCGGAGTTTCTAGTTGTGAAGTTTCAAGTTGCGGACTCTCAAGTTGTGGAGTTTTCAGTTGTGGAGTTTTGAGTTGTGGAGTTTCTAGTTGTTGAGTTTCTAGTTGAGAAGTCTCTAGTTTTGCAGTTTTTAGTTGTGGAGTTTTTAGATATGGAATTTCTAGTTGCCGAGTATGTATTTGTGGAGTTTGTAGTTGTGGAGTTTGTAGTTGTGGAGTTTCTAGTTGGTGAGTCTCTAGTTGCGGAGTTTTTAGTTGTGGAGTTTCTAGTGGTGGAGTCTCTAGTTGCGGAGTTTCTAGTTGTGAAGTTTCTAGTTGTGGAGTTTCTAGTTTTGGAGTTTCTAGTTGTGGAGATTCTAGTTGTAGAGTCTCCTGTTGCGGAGTTGCTAGTTGTGGAGTTTCTAGTTGTGGAGTTTCCAGTTGTGAAGTTTCTAGTTGTGGAGTCTTAAGTTGTGGAGTTTAAACTTGTGGAGTTTCAAGTTGTTGAGTCTATAGTTGTGGAGTTTCTAGTTGTGGATTTTCTAGTTGTGGAGTATCAGGTTGTGGATTTTTCAGTTGTGGAGTTTCTAGTTGTGGAGTTGCGGAGTCTCTAGTTGTGAAGTTTCTAGTTGCAGAGTCTCTAGTTGGGGAGTTTCCAGTTGTGGAGTCTCTAGATGTGGAGTTTCTAGTTGTCGAGTATCCAGTTGCGGAGTATCTAGTAGTGGAGTTTCGAGTTGTGGAGTTTCTAGTTGTGGAGTTTCTAGTTGCGGAGTTCCTAGTTGTAGAGTTTCTAGTTGCGGAGTTTCTAGTTGTGGAGTTTCAAGTTGCGGAGTCTCATGCTGTGGAGTTTCTACTTGTTGAGTTTTTAGTTGTGGAGTTTCTAGTTGTTGAGTTTCTAGTTTGAAGTCTCTAGTTGTAGATTCTCTAGTTGTGGAGTCTCTAGTTTAGGAGTTTCTAGTTGAAGAGTTTTTAGTTGTGGAGTGTCTGGTTGTGGAGTTTCCAGTTGTGGAGTTTCGAGTTGTGGAGTTTCGAGTTTTGGAGTTTCTAGTTGTGGAGTTTTGAGTTGTGGAGTTTCTAGTTGTGTAGTTTCTAGTTGCGGAATCTCTAGCTGTGGATTTTCTAGTTGCGTAACTTAAGGTTGTGAGGTTTCAAGTTGTGGAGTTTTTAGTTGTGGAGTTTCTAGTTATGGAGTCTCTAGTTGTTGAGTTTCTAGTTGTGAAGTCTCTAGTTTTGCAGTTTCTAGTTGAGGAGTTTCTAGTTTTGGAGTTTCAAGTAGTTGAGTTTGTAGTCATAGAGTCTCCTGTTGCGGAGTTTCTAGTTGCGGAGTTTCTAGTTGGGGAGTTCCTAGTTGTGGAGTTTCTAGTTGTGGAGTCTTAAGTTGTGGAGTTTAAACGTGTGGAGTTTGAAGCTGTGGTGTCAATAGTTGTGGAGTTTTTAGTTGTGGATTTTCTAGTTGTGGAGTATCTAGTTGTGGATTTTTCAGTTGTGGAGTTTATAGTTGTGGAGTTGCGGAGTCTCTAGCTGTGGAGTTTCTAGTTGCAGAGTATCTACTTGTGGAGTTTCAAGTTGTGGAGTCTCTAGATGTGGAGTTTCTAGTTGTCGAGTTTCCAGTTGTGGAGTATCTAGTAGTGGAGTTTCGAGTTGTGGAGTTTTAAGTTGTGGAGTTTCTAGTTGCGGAGTTTCTAGTTGCGGAGTTTTTAATAGCGGAGTTTCTAGTTGTGAAGTTTCAAGTTGCGGACTCTCAAGTTGTGGAGTTTTCAGTTGTGGAGTTTCAAGTTGTTGAGTCTATAGTTGTGGAGTTTCTAGTTGTGGATTTTCTAGTTGTGGAGTATATAGTTGTGGATTTTTCAGTTGTGGAGTTTCTAGTTGTGGAGTTGCGGAGTCTCTAGTTGTGAAGTTTCTAGTTGCAGAGTCTCTAGTTGGGGAGTTTCCAGTTGTGGAGTCTCTAGATGTGGAGTTTCTAGTTGTCGAGTATCCAGTTGCGGAGTATCTAGTAGTGGAGTTTCGAGTTGTGGAGTTTCTAGTTGTGGACTTTCTAGTTGCGGAGTTCCTAGTTGTAGAGTTTCTAGTTGCGGAGTTTCTAGTTGTGGAGTTTCAAGTTGCGGAGTCTCATGCTGTGGAGTTTCTACTTGTTGAGTTTTTAGTTGTGGAGTTTCTAGTTGTTGAGTTTCTAGTTTGAAGTCTCTAGTTGTAGATTCTCTAGTTGTGTAGTCTCTAGTTTAGGAGTTTCTAGTTGAAGAGTTTTTAGTTGTGGAGTGTCTGGTTGTGGAGTTTCCAGTTGTGGAGTTTCGAGTTGTGGAGTTTCGAGTTTTGGAGTTTCTAGTTGTGGAGTTTTGAGTTCTGGAGTTTCTAGTTGTGTAGTTTCTAGTTGCGGAATCTCTAGCTGTAGATTTTCTAGTTGCATAACTTAAGGTTGTGAGGTTTCAAGTTGTGGAGTTTTTAGTTGTGGAGTTTCTAGTTGTGGAGTTTCTAGTTGTGGAGTCTCTAGTTGGGTAGTTTCTAGCTGCAAAGTTTCTAGTTGTGGAGTTTCCAGTTGTGGAGTTTCTGGTTGTGGACTTTCTAGACATGAAATTTCTTGTAGCCGAGTCTCTCTTTGTAGAGTTTGTAGTTGTGGAGTTTCTAGTTGTGGAGTCTCTAGTTGCAGAGTTTCTAGTTGTGGAGTTTCTAGTTGTGGAGTTTCAAGTTGTGGAGTTTCTAGTTGTTGAGTTTCTAGTTGCGGAGTATCTAGTTGTGGAGTTTCCAGTTGTGGAGTTTCTAGTTGTGAAATTGCAGAGTCTCTGGTTGTGGATTGTCTAGTTTTGGAGTTTCTAGTTGTGGAGTTTCGAGTTTTGGAGTTTCTAGTTGTGGAGTTTCTCGTTGTGGAGTTTCCAGTTGTGGAGTATCTAGTTGAGGAGTCTCTAGTTGTAGAGTTTCTAGTTGTGGAGTTTCTAGTTGTGAAGTTTCAAGTTGTGGAGTTTCTAGATGCGGCGTCTCAAGTTGTGGAGTTTCTAGTTGCGGAGTGTCTAGTTGTGGTGTTTCTAGCTGTGGAATTTCTTGTTGCGGAGTATCTAGTTGTGGAGTTTGCAGTTGTGGAGTTTCTAGTTGTGGAATTGCAGAGTCTCTGCTTGTGGAGTTTGTAGTTTGGAGTTTCTAGTTGTGGAGTCTCTAGTTGCGGAGTCTCTAATTGTGAAGTTTCTACTTGTGGAGTTTCTTGTTGTGGAGTTTCTGGTTGTGGAGTTTCTAGTTGTGGAGTGTCTAGTTGTGGAGTTTCCGGTTGTGGAGTTTCGAGTGTTGGAGTTTCTAGTTGTGGAGTTTCTAGTTCTGGAGTTTCTAGTTGTGGAGTTTCCAGTTGTGGAGTCTTTAGTTGTGGACTTTCTAGACATGAAATTTCTTGTAGCCGTGTCTTTATTTGTAGAGTTTGTAGTTGTGGAGTTTCTAGTTTTGGAGTTTCTAGTTGTGTAGTCTCTAGTTGCAGAGTTTCTAGTTGTGGAGTTTCTAGTTGTGGAGTTTCAAGTTGTGGAGTCTCTAGTTGTGGAGTTTCTAGTTGCGGAGTATCTAGTTGTGGAGTTTGCAGTTGTGGAGTTTCTAGTTGTGGAATTGCAGAGTCTCTGGTTGTGGAGTTTATAGTTGTGGAGTTTCCAGTTGTGGAGTCTCTAGTTGCGGAGTCTCTAGTTGTGAAGTTTCTAGTTGTGGAGTTTCTAGTTGTGGAGTTTCTGGTTGTGGAGTTTCTAGTTGTGGAGTTTCTAGTTGTGGAGTTTCCAGTTGCGGAGTATCTAGTTGTGGGGTTTCCAGTTGTGAAGTATCTAGTTGTAAAGTTTCCAGTTGTAGAGTATCTAGTTGTGGAGTTTTAAGTTGTGGAGTTTCTAGTTGCGGAGTTTCTAGTTGCGGAGTTTTTAATAGCGGAGTTTCTAGTTGTGAAGTTTCAAGTTGCGGACTCTCAAGTTGTGGAGTTTTCAGTTGTGGAGTTTTGAGTTGTGGAGTTTCTAGTTGTTGAGTTTCTAGTTGAGAAGTCTCTAGTTTTGCAGTTTTTAGTTGTGGAGTTTTTAGATATGGAATTTCTAGTTGCCGAGTATGTATTTGTGGAGTTTGTAGTTGTGGAGTTTGTAGTTGTGGAGTTTCTAGTTGGTGAGTCTCTAGTTGCGGAGTTTTTAGTTGTGGAGTTTCTAGTGGTGGAGTCTCTAGTTGCGGAGTTTCTAGTTGTGAAGTTTCTAGTTGTGGAGTTTCTAGTTTTGGAGTTTCTAGTTGTGGAGATTCTAGTTGTAGAGTCTCCTGTTGCGGAGTTGCTAGTTGTGGAGTTTCTAGTTGTGGAGTTTCCAGTTGTGAAGTTTCTAGTTGTGGAGTCTTAAGTTGTGGAGTTTAAACGTGTGGAGTTTGAAGCTGTGGAGTCTATAGTTGTGGAGTTTTTAGTTGTGGAGTTTCTAGTTGTTGAGTTTCTAGTTGTGAAGTCTCTAGTTTTGCAGTTTCTAGTTGAGGAGTTTCTAGTTTTGGAGTTTCAAGTTGTTGAGTTTGTAGTTATAGAGTCTCCTGTTGCGGAGTTTCTAGTTGCGGAGTTTCTAGTTGGGGAGTTCCTAGTTGTGGAGTTTCTAGTTGTGGAGTTTAAACGTGTGGAGTTTGAAGCTGTGGAGTCTATAGTTGTGGAGTTTTTAGTTGTGAATTTTCTAGTTGTGGAGTATCTAGTTGTGGATTTTTCAGTTGTGGAGTTTATAGTTGTGGAGTTGCGGAGTCTCTAGCTGTGGAGTTTCTAGTTGCAGAGTATCTACTTGTGGAGTTTCAAGTTGTGGAGTCTCTAGATGTGGAGTTTCTAGTTGTCGAGTTTCCAGTTGTGGAGTATCTAGTAGTGGAGTTTCGAGTTGTGGAGTTTTAAGTTGTGGAGTTTCTAGTTGCGGAGTTTCTAGTTGCGGAGTTTTTAATAGCGGAGTTTCTAGTTGTGAAGTTTCAAGTTGCGGACTCTCAAGTTGTGGAGTTTTCATTTGTGGAGTTTCAAGTTGTTGAGTCTATAGTTGTGGAGTTTCTAGTTGTGGATTTTCTAGTTGTGGAGTATATAGTTGTGGATTTTTCTGTTGTGGAGTTTCTAGTTGTGGAGTTGCGGAGTCTCTAGTTGTGAAGTTTCTAGTTGCAGAGTCTCTAGTTGGGGAGTTTCCAGTTGTGGAGTCTCTAGATGTGGAGTTTCTAGTTGTCGAGTATCCAGTTGCGGAGTATCTAGTAGTGGAGTTTCGAGTTGTGGAGTTTCTAGTTGTGGACTTTCTAGTTGCGGAGTTCCTAGTTGTAGAGTTTCTAGTTGCGGAGTTTCTAGTTGTGGAGTTTCAAGTTGCGGAGTCTCATGCTGTGGAGTTTCTACTTGTTGAGTTTTTAGTTGTGGAGTTTCTAGTTGTTGAGTTTCTAGTTTGAAGTCTCTAGTTGTAGATTCTCTAGTTGTGTAGTCTCTAGTTTAGGAGTTTCTAGTTGAAGAGTTTTTAGTTGTGGAGTGTCTGGTTGTGGAGTTTCCAGTTGTGGAGTTTCGAGTTGTGGAGTTTCGAGTTTTGGAGTTTCTAGTTGTGGAGTTTTGAGTTGTGGAGTTTCTAGTTGTGTAGTTTCTAGTTGCGGAATCTCTAGCTGTAGATTTTCTAGTTGCGTAACTTAAGGTTGTGAGGTTTCAAGTTGTGGAGTTTTTAGTTGTGGAGTTTCTAGTTGTGGAGTTTCTAGTTGTGGAGTCTCTAGTTGTGTAGTTTCTAGCTGCAAAGTTTCTAGTTGTGGAGTTTCCAGTTGTGGAGTTTCTGGTTGTGGACTTTCTAGACATGAAATTTCTTGTAGCCGAGTCTCTCTTTGTAGAGTTTGTAGTTGTGGAGTTTCTAGTTGTGGAGTCTCTAGTTGCAGAGTTTCTAGTTGTGGAGTTTCTAGTTGTGGAGTTTCAAGTTGTGGAGTTTCTAGTTGTGGAGTTTCTAGTTGCGGAGTATCTAGTTGTGGAGTTTCCAGTTGTGGAGTTTCTAGTTGTGAAATTGCAGAGTCTCTGGTTGTGGATTGTCTAGTTGCGGAGTTTTTAGTTGTGGAGTTTCTAGTGGTGGAGTCTCTAGTTGTGGAGTTTCTAGTTGTGTAGTTTCTAGCTGCGGAGTTTCTAGTTGCGGAGTTTCTATTTGTGGAGTTTCTAGCTGCGGAGATTCTAGTTGCAGAGTCTCTGGTTGTGGAGTTTTAGTTGCGGAATCTCTAGTTGTGGAGTTTCTAGTTGTGGAGTTTCTAGTTGTGGAGTTTCCAGTAGTAAATTTTCTGGTTGTGGACTTTCTAGACATGAAATTTCTTGTAGCCGAGTCTCTATTTGTAGAGTTTGTAGTTGTGGAGTTTCTAGTTATGGAGTTTCTAGTTGTGGAGTCCCTAGTTGCAGAGTTTCTAGTTGTGGAGTTTCTAGTTGTGGAGTTTCTAGTTGTGGAGTCTCTAGTTGTGGAGTTTCAATTTGTGGAGTCTAGTTGTGGAGTTTCTAGTTGTGGAGTTTCCAGTTTTGGAGTATCTAGTTGTGGAGTTTCCAGTTGTGAAGTTTCAAGTTACGGAGTCTCAAGCTGTGGAGTTTCTAGTTTCGGAGTTTCTAGTTGGGGAGTTTCTAGTTGTGGAGTTTCTAGTTGTGGAGTCTTAAGTTGTGGAGTTTAAACGTGTGGAGTTTGAAGCTGTGGAGTCTATAGTTGTGGAGTTTTTAGTTGTGGAGTTTCTAGTTGTTGAGTTTCTCGTTGTGAAGTCTCTAGTTTTGCAGTTTCTAGTTGAGGAGTTTCTAGTTTTGGAGTTTCAAGTTGTTGAGTTTGTAGTTATAGAGTCTCCTGTTGCGGAGTTTCTAGTTGCGGAGTTTCTAGTTGGGGAGTTCCTAGTTGTGGAGTTTCTAGTTGTGGAGTCTTAAGTTGTGGAGTTTAAACGTGTGGAGTTTGAAGCTGTGGAGTCTATAGTTGTGGAGTTTTTAGTTGTGGATTTTCTAGTTGTGGAGTATCTAGTTGTGGATTTTTCAGTTGTGGAGTTTATAGTTGTGGAGTTGCGGAGTCTCTAGCTGTGGAGTTTCTAGTTGCAGAGTATCTACTTGTGGAGTTTCAAGTTGTGGAGTCTCTAGATGTGGAGTTTCTAGTTGTCGAGTTTCCAGTTGTGGAGTATCTAGTAGTGGAGTTTCGAGTTGTGGAGTTTTAAGTTGTGGAGTTTCTAGTTGCGGAGTTTTTAATAGCGGAGTTTCTAGTTGTGAAATTTCAAGTTGCGGACTCTCAAGTTGTGGAGTTTTCAGTTGTGGAGTTTCAAGTTGTTGAGTCTATAGTTGTGGAGTTTCTAGTTGTGGATTTTCTAGTTGTGGAGTATATAGTTGTGGATTTTTCAGTTGTGGAGTTTCTAGTTGTGGAGTTGCGGAGTCTCTAGTTGTGAAGTTTCTAGTTGCAGAGTCTCTAGTTGGGGAGTTTCCAGTTGTGGAGTCTCTAGATGTGGAGTTTCTAGTTGTCGAGTATCCAGTTGCGGAGTATCTAGTAGTGGAGTTTCGAGTTGTGGAGTTTCTAGTTGTGGACTTTCTAGTTGCGGAGTTCCTAGTTGTAGAGTTTCTAGTTGCGGAGTTTCTAGTTGTGGAGTTTCAAGTTGCGGAGTCTCATGCTGTGGAGTTTCTACTTGTTGAGTTTTTAGTTGTGGAGTTTCTAGTTGTTGAGTTTCTAGTTTGAAGTCTCTAGTTGTAGATTCTCTAGTTGTGTAGTCTCTAGTTTAGGAGTTTCTAGTTGAAGAGTTTTTAGTTGTGGAGTGTCTGGTTGTGGAGTTTCCAGTTGTGGAGTTTCGAGTTGTGGAGTTTCGAGTTTTGGAGTTTCTAGTTGTGGAGTTTTGAGTTGTGGAGTTTCTAGTTGTGTAGTTTCTAGTTGCGGAATCTCTAGCTGTAGATTTTCTAGTTGCGTAACTTAAGGTTGTGAGGTTTCAAGTTGTGGAGTTTTTAGTTGTGGAGTTTCTAGTTGTGGAGTTTCTAGTTGTGGAGTTTCTAGTTGTGGAGTCTCTAGTTGCAGAGTTTCTAGTTGTGGAGTTTCTAGTTGTGGAGTTTCAAGTTGTGGAGTTTCTAGTTGTTGAGTTTCTAGTTGCGGAGTATCTAGTTGTGGAGTTTCCAGTTGTGGAGTTTCTAGTTGTGAAATTGCAGAGTCTCTGGTTGTGGATTGTCTAGTTTTGGAGTTTCTAGTTGTGGAGTTTCGAGTTTTGGAGTCTCTAGTTGTGGAGTTTCTCGTTGTGGAGTTTCCAGTTGTGGAGTATCTAGTTGAGGAGTCTCTAGTTGTAGAGTTTCTAGTTGTGGAGTTTCTAGTTGTGAAGTTTCAAGTTGTGGAGTTTCTAGATGCGGCGTCTCAAGTTGTGGAGTTTCTAGTTGCGGAGTGTCTAGTTGTGGTGTTTCTAGCTGTGGAATTTCTTGTTGCGGAGTATCTAGTTGTGGAGTTTGCAGTTGTGGAGTTTCAAGTTGTGGAATTGCAGAGTCTCTGCTTGTGGAGTTTGTAGTTTGGAGTTTCTAGTTGTGTAGTCTCTAGTTGCGGAGTCTCTAATTGTGAAGTTTCTAGTTGTGGAGTTTCTTGTTGTGGAGTTTCTGGTTGTGGAGTTTCTAGTTGTGGAGTGTCTAGTTGTGGAGTTTCCGGTTGTGGAGTTTCGAGTGTTGGAGTTTCTAGTTGTGGAGTTTCTAGTTCTGGAGTTTCTAGTTGTGGAGTTTCCAGTTGTGGAGTCTTTAGTTGTGGACTTTCTAGACATGAAATTTCTTGTAGCCGTGTCTTTATTTGTAGAGTTTGTAGTTGTGGAGTTTGTAGTTTTGGAGTTTCTAGTTGTGTAGTCTCTAGTTGCAGAGTTTCTAGTTGTGGAGTTTCTAGTTGTGGAGTTTCAAGTTGTGGAGTCTCTAGTTGTGGAGTTTCTAGTTGCGGAGTATCTAGTTGTGGAGTTTGCAGTAGTGGAGTTTCTAGTTGTGGAATTGCAGAGTCTCTGGTTGTGGAGTTTATAGTTGTGGAGTTTCCAGTTGTGGAGTCTCTAGTTGCGGAGTCTCTAGTTGTGAAGTTTCTAGTTGTGGAGTTTCTAGTTGTGGAGTTTCTGGTTGTGGAGTTTCTAGTTGTGGAGTTTCTAGTTGTGGAGTTTCCAGTTGCGGAGTATCTAGTTGTGGGGTTTCCAGTTGTGAAGTATCTAGTTGTAAAGTTTCCAGTTGTGGAGTATCTAGTTGTGGAGTTTTAAGTTGTGGAGTTTCTAGTTGCGGACTCTCAAGTTGTGGAGTTTTCAGTTGTGGAGTTTTGAGTTGTGGAGTTTCTAGTTGTTGAGTTTCTAGTTGAGAAGTCTCTAGTTTTGCAGTTTTTAGTTGTGGAGTTTTTAGATATGGAATTTCTAGTTGCCGAGTATGTATTTGTGGAGTTTGTAGTTGTGGAGTTTGTAGTTGTGGAGTTTCTAGTTGGTGAGTCTCTAGTTGCGGAGTTTTTAGTTGTGGAGTTTCTAGTGGTGGAGTCTCTAGTTGCGGAGTTTCTAGTTGTGAAGTTTCTAGTTGTGGAGTTTCTAGTTTTGGAGTTTCTAGTTGTGGAGTTTTTAGATATGGAATTTCTAGTTGCCGAGTATGTATTTGTGGAGTTTGTATTTGTGGAGTTTCTAGTTGTGGAGTTTCCAGTTGTGAAGTTTCTAGTTGTGGAGTCTTAAGTTGTGGAGTTTAAACTTGTGGAGTTTCAAGTTGTTGAGTCTATAGTTGTGGAGTTTCTAGTTGTGGATTTTCTAGTTGTGGAGTAACAGGTTGTGGATTTTTCAGTTGTGGAGTTTCTAGTTGTGGAGTTGCGGAGTCTCTAGTTGTGAAGTTTCTAGTTGCAGAGTCTCTAGTTGGGGAGTTTCCAGTTGTGGAGTTTCTAGTTTTGGAGTTTCTAGTTGTGTAGTCTCTAGTTGCAGAGTTTCTAGTTGTGGAGTTTCTAGTTGTGGAGTATCAAGTTGTGGAGTCTCTAGTTGTGGAGTTTCTAGTTGCGGAGTATCTAGTTGTGGAGTTTGCAGTTGTGGAGTTTCTAGTTGTGGAATTGCAGAGTCTCTGGTTGTGGAGTTTATAGTTGTGGAGTTTCTAGTTGTGGAGTCTCTAGTTGCAGAGTCTCTAGTTGTGAAGTTTCTAGTTGTGGAGTTTCAAGTTGTGGAGTTTCTGGTTGTGGAGTTTCTAGTTGTGGAGTTTCCAGTTGTGGAGTATCTAGTTGTGGGGTTTCCAGTTGTGAAGTATCTAGTTGTAAAGTTTCCAGTTGTGAAGTATCTAGTTGTGGAGTTTTAAGTTGTGGAGTTTCTGGTTGCGGAGTTTCTAGTTGCGGAGTTTTTAATAGCGGAGTTTCTAGTTGTGAAGTTTCAAGTTGCGGACTCTCAAGTTGTGGAGTTTTCAGTTGTGGAGTTTTGAGTTGTGGAGTTTCTAGTTGTTGAGTTTCTAGTTGAGAAGTCTCTAGTTTTGCAGTTTTTAGTTGTGGAGTTTTTAGATATGGAATTTCTAGTTGCCGAGTATGTATTTGTGGAGTTTGTAGTTGTGGAGTTTGTAGTTGTGGAGTTTCTAGTTGGTGAGTGTCTAGTTGCGGAGTTTTTAGTTGTGGAGTTTCTAGTGGTGGAGTCTCTAGTTGCGGAGTTTCTAGTTGTGAAGTTTCTAGTTGTGGAGTTTCTAGTTTTGGAGTTTCTAGTTGTGGAGATTCTAGTTGTAGAGTCTCCTGTTGCGGAGTTGCTAGTTGTGGAGTTTCTAGTTGTGGAGTTTCCAGTTGTGAAGTTTCTAGTTGTGGAGTCTTAAGTTGTGGAGTTTAAACTTGTGGAGTTTCAAGTTGTTGAGTCTATAGTTGTGGAGTTTCTAGTTGTGGATTTTCTAGTTGTGGAGTATCAGGTTGTGGATTTTTCAGTTGTGGAGTTTCTAGTTGTGGAGTTGCGGAGTCTCTAGTTGTGAAGTTTCTAGTTGCAGAGTCTCTAGTTGGGGAGTTTCCAGTTGTGGAGTCTCTAGATGTGGAGTTTCTAGTTGTCGAGTATCCAGTTGCGGAGTATCTAGTAGTGGAGTTTCGAGTTGTGGAGTTTCTAGTTGTGGAGTTTCTAGTTGCGGAGTTCCTAGTTGTAGAGTTTCTAGTTGCGGAGTTTCTAGTTGTGGAGTTTCAAGTTGCGGAGTCTCATGCTGTGGAGTTTCTACTTGTTGAGTTTTTAGTTGTGGAGTTTCTAGTTGTTGAGTTTCTAGTTTGAAGTCTCTAGTTGTAGATTCTCTAGTTGTGGAGTCTCTAGTTTAGGAGTTTCTAGTTGAAGAGTTTTTAGTTGTGGAGTGTCTGGTTGTGGAGTTTCCAGTTGTGGAGTTTCGAGTTGTGGAGTTTCGAGTTTTGGAGTTTCTAGTTGTGGAGTTTTGAGTTGTGGAGTTTCTAGTTGTGTAGTTTCTAGTTGCGGAATCTCTAGCTGTGGATTTTCTAGTTGCGTAACTTAAGGTTGTGAGGTTTCAAGTTGTGGAGTTTTTAGTTGTGGAGTTTCTAGTTATGGAGTCTCTAGTTGTTGAGTTTCTAGTTGTGAAGTCTCTAGTTTTGCAGTTTCTAGTTGAGGAGTTTCTAGTTTTGGAGTTTCAAGTAGTTGAGTTTGTAGTTATAGAGTCTCCTGTTGCGGAGTTTCTAGTTGCGGAGTTTCTAGTTGGGGAGTTCCTAGTTGTGGAGTTTCTAGTTGTGGAGTCTTAAGTTGTGGAGTTTAAACGTGTGGAGTTTGAAGCTGTGGTGTCAATAGTTGTGGAGTTTTTAGTTGTGGATTTTCTAGTTGTGGAGTATCTAGTTGTGGATTTTTCAGTTGTGGAGTTTATAGTTGTGGAGTTGCGGAGTCTCTAGCTGTGGAGTTTCTAGTTGCAGAGTATCTACTTGTGGAGTTTCAAGTTGTGGAGTCTCTAGATGTGGAGTTTCTAGTTGTCGAGTTTCCAGTTGTGGAGTATCTAGTAGTGGAGTTTCGAGTTGTGGAGTTTTAAGTTGTGGAGTTTCTAGTTGCGGAGTTTCTAGTTGCGGAGTTTTTAATAGCGGAGTTTCTAGTTGTGAAGTTTCAAGTTGCGGACTCTCAAGTTGTGGAGTTTTCAGTTGTGGAGTTTCAAGTTGTTGAGTCTATAGTTGTGGAGTTTCTAGTTGTGGATTTTCTAGTTGTGGAGTATATAGTTGTGGATTTTTCAGTTGTGGAGTTTCTAGTTGTGGAGTTGCGGAGTCTCTAGTTGTGAAGTTTCTAGTTGCAGAGTCTCTAGTTGGGGAGTTTCCAGTTGTGGAGTCTCTAGATGTGGAGTTTCTAGTTGTCGAGTATCCAGTTGCGGAGTATCTAGTAGTGGAGTTTCGAGTTGTGGAGTTTCTAGTTGTGGACTTTCTAGTTGCGGAGTTCCTAGTTGTAGAGTTTCTAGTTGCGGAGTTTCTAGTTGTGGAGTTTCAAGTTGCGGAGTCTCATGCTGTGGAGTTTCTACTTGTTGAGTTTTTAGTTGTGGAGTTTCTAATTGTTGAGTTTCTAGTTTGAAGTCTCTAGTTGTAGATTCTCTAGTTGTGTAGTCTCTAGTTTAGGAGTTTCTAGTTGAAGAGTTTTTAGTTGTGGAGTGTCTGGTTGTGGAGTTTCCAGTTGTGGAGTTTCGAGTTGTGGAGTTTCGAGTTTTGGAGTTTCTAGTTGTGGAGTTTTGAGTTCTGGAGTTTCTAGTTGTGTAGTTTCTAGTTGCGGAATCTCTAGCTGTAGATTTTCTAGTTGCGTAACTTAAGGTTGTGAGGTTTCAAGTTGTGGAGTTTTTAGTTGTGGAGTTTCTAGTTGTGGAGTTTCTAGTTGTGGAGTCTCTAGTTGTGTAGTTTCTAGCTGCAAAGTTTCTAGTTGTGGAGTTTCCAGTTGTGGAGTTTCTGGTTGTGGACTTTCTAGACATGAAATTTCTTGTAGCCGAGTCTCTCTTTGTAGAGTTTGTAGTTGTGGAGTTTCTAGTTGTGGAGTCTCTAGTTGCAGAGTTTCTAGTTGTGGAGTTTCTAGTTGTGGAGTTTCAAGTTGTGGAGTTTCTAGTTGTTGAGTTTCTAGTTGCGGAGTATCTAGTTGTGGAGTTTCCAGTTGTGGAGTTTCTAGTTGTGAAATTGCAGAGTCTCTGGTTGTGGATTGTCTAGTTTTGGAGTTTCTAGTTGTGGAGTTTCGAGTTTTGGAGTCTCTAGTTGTGGAGTTTCTCGTTGTGGAGTTTCCAGTTGTGGAGTATCTAGTTGAGGAGTCTCTAGTTGTAGAGTTTCTAGTTGTGGAGTTTCTAGTTGTGAAGTTTCAAGTTGTGGAGTTTCTAGATGCGGCGTCTCAAGTTGTGGAGTTTCTAGTTGCGGAGTGTCTAGTTGTGGTGTTTCTAGCTGTGGAATTTCTTGTTGCGGAGTATCTAGTTGTGGAGTTTGCAGTTGTGGAGTTTCTAGTTGTGGAATTGCAGAGTCTCTGCTTGTGGAGTTTGTAGTTTGGAGTTTCTAGTTGTGGAGTCTCTAGTTGCGGAGTCTCTAATTGTGAAGTTTCTACTTGTGGAGTTTCTTGTTGTGGAGTTTCTGGTTGTGGAGTTTCTAGTTGTGGAGTGTCTAGTTGTGGAGTTTCCGGTTGTGGAGTTTCGAGTGTTGGAGTTTCTAGTTGTGGAGTTTCTAGTTCTGGAGTTTCTAGTTGTGGAGTTTCCAGTTGTGGAGTCTTTAGTTGTGGACTTTCTAGACATGAAATTTCTTGTAGCCGTGTCTTTATTTGTAGAGTTTGTAGTTGTGGAGTTTCTAGTTTTGGAGTTTCTAGTTGTGTAGTCTCTAGTTGCAGAGTTTCTAGTTGTGGAGTTTCTAGTTGTGGAGTTTCAAGTTGTGGAGTCTCTAGTTGTGGAGTTTCTAGTTGCGGAGTATCTAGTTGTGGAGTTTGCAGTTGTGGAGTTTCTAGTTGTGGAATTGCAGAGTCTCTGGTTGTGGAGTTTATAGTTGTGGAGTTTCCAGTTGTGGAGTCTCTAGTTGCGGAGTCTCTAGTTGTGAAGTTTCTAGTTGTGGAGTTTCTAGTTGTGGAGTTTCTGGTTGTGGAGTTTCTAGTTGTGGAGTTTCTAGTTGTGGAGTTTCCAGTTGCTGAGTATCTAGTTGTGGGGTTTCCAGTTGTGAAGTATCTAGTTGTAAAGTTTCCAGTTGTGGAGTATCTAGTTGTGGAGTTTTAAGTTGTGGAGTTTCTAGTTGCGGAGTTTCTAGTTGCGGAGTTTTTAATAGCGGAGTTTCTAGTTGTGAAGTTTCAAGTTGCGGACTCTCAAGTTGTGGAGTTTTCAGTTGTGGAGTTTTGAGTTGTGGAGTTTCTAGTTGTTGAGTTTCTAGTTGAGAAGTCTCTAGTTTTGCAGTTTTTAGTTGTGGAGTTTTTAGATATGGAATTTCTAGTTGCCGAGTATGTATTTGTGGAGTTTGTAGTTGTGGAGTTTGTAGTTGTGGAGTTTCTAGTTGGTGAGTCTCTAGTTGCGGAGTTTTTAGTTGTGGAGTTTCTAGTGGTGGAGTCTCTAGTTGCGGAGTTTCTAGTTGTGAAGTTTCTAGTTGTGGAGTTTCTAGTTTTGGAGTTTCTAGTTGTGGAGATTCTAGTTGTAGAGTCTCCTGTTGCGGAGTTGCTAGTTGTGGAGTTTCTAGTTGTGGAGTTTCCAGTTGTGAAGTTTCTAGTTGTGGAGTCTTAAGTTGTGGAGTTTAAACGTGTGGAGTTTGAAGCTGTGGAGTCTATAGTTGTGGAGTTTTTAGTTGTGGAGTTTCTTGTTGTTGAGTTTCTAGTTGTGAAGTCTCTAGTTTTGCAGTTTCTAGTTGAGGAGTTTCTAGTTTTGGAGTTTCAAGTTGTTGAGTTTGTAGTTATAGAGTCTCCTGTTGCGGAGTTTCTAGTTGCGGAGTTTCTAGTTGGGGAGTTCCTAGTTGTGGAGTTTCTAGTTGTGGAGTTTAAACGTGTGGAGTTTGAAGCTGTGGAGTCTATAGTTGTGGAGTTTTTAGTTGTGAATTTTCTAGTTGTGGAGTATCTAGTTGTGGATTTTTCAGTTGTGGAGTTTATAGTTGTGGAGTTGCGGAGTCTCTAGCTGTGGAGTTTCTAGTTGCAGAGTATCTACTTGTGGAGTTTCAAGTTGTGGAGTCTCTAGATGTGGAGTTTCTAGTTGTCGAGTTTCCAGTTGTGGAGTATCTAGTAGTGGAGTTTCGAGTTGTGGAGTTTTAAGTTGTGGAGTTTCTAGTTGCGGAGTTTCTAGTTGCGGAGTTTTTAATAGCGGAGTTTCTAGTTGTGAAGTTTCAAGTTGCGGACTCTCAAGTTGTGGAGTTTTCATTTGTGGAGTTTCAAGTTGTTGAGTCTATAGTTGTGGAGTTTCTAGTTGTGGATTTTCTAGTTGTGGAGTATATAGTTGTGGATTTTTCTGTTGTGGAGTTTCTAGTTGTGGAGTTGCGGAGTCTCTAGTTGTGAAGTTTCTAGTTGCAGAGTCTCTAGTTGGGGAGTTTCCAGTTGTGGAGTCTCTAGATGTGGAGTTTCTAGTTGTCGAGTATCCAGTTGCGGAGTATCTAGTAGTGGAGTTTCGAGTTGTGGAGTTTCTAGTTGTGGACTTTCTAGTTGCGGAGTTCCTAGTTGTAGAGTTTCTAGTTGCGGAGTTTCTAGTTGTGGAGTTTCAAGTTGCGGAGTCTCATGCTGTGGAGTTTCTACTTGTTGAGTTTTTAGTTGTGGAGTTTCTAGTTGTTGAGTTTCTAGTTTGAAGTCTCTAGTTGTAGATTCTCTAGTTGTGTAGTCTCTAGTTTAGGAGTTTCTAGTTGAAGAGTTTTTAGTTGTGGAGTGTCTGGTTGTGGAGTTTCCAGTTGTGGAGTTTCGAGTTGTGGAGTTTCGAGTTTTGGAGTTTCTAGTTGTGGAGTTTTGAGTTGTGGAGTTTCTAGTTGTGTAGTTTCTAGTTGCGGAATCTCTAGCTGTAGATTTTCTAGTTGCGTAACTTAAGGTTGTGAGGTTTCAAGTTGTGGAGTTTTTAGTTGTGGAGTTTCTAGTTGTGGAGTTTCTAGTTGTGGAGTCTCTAGTTGTGTAGTTTCTAGCTGCAAAGTTTCTAGTTGTGGAGTTTCCAGTTGTGGAGTTTCTGGTTGTGGACTTTCTAGACATGAAATTTCTTGTAGCCGAGTCTCTCTTTGTAGAGTTTGTAGTTGTGGAGTTTCTAGTTGTGGAGTCTCTAGTTGCAGAGTTTCTAGTTGTGGAGTTTCTAGTTGTGGAGTTTCAAGTTGTGGAGTTTCTAGTTGTTGAGTTTCTAGTTGCGGAGTATCTAGTTGTGGAGTTTCCAGTTGTGGAGTTTCTAGTTGTGAAATTGCAGAGTCTCTGGTTGTGGATTGTCTAGTTGCGGAGTTTTTAGTTGTGGAGTTTCTAGTGGTGGAGTCTCTAGTTGCGGAGTTTCTAGTTGTGAAGTTTCTAGTTGTGGAGTTTCTAGTTTTGGAGTTTCTAGTTGTGGAGATTCTAGTTGTAGAGTCTCCTGTTGCGGAGTTGCTAGTTGTGGAGTTTCTAGTTGTGGAGTTTCCAGTTGTGAAGTTTCTAGTTGTGGAGTCTTAAGTTGTGGAGTTTAAACTTGTGGAGTTTCAAGTTGTTGAGTCTATAGTTGTGGAGTTTCTAGTTGTGGATTTTCTAGTTGTGGAGTATCAGGTTGTGGATTTTTCAGTTGTGGAGTTTCTAGTTGTGGAGTTGCGGAGTCTCTAGTTGTGAAGTTTCTAGTTGCAGAGTCTCTAGTTGGGGAGTTTCCAGTTGTGGAGTTTCTAGTTTTGGAGTTTCTAGTTGTGTAGTCTCTAGTTGCAGAGTTTCTAGTTGTGGAGTTTCTAGTTGTGGAGTATCAAGTTGTGGAGTCTCTAGTTGTGGAGTTTCTAGTTGCGGAGTATCTAGTTGTGGAGTTTGCAGTTGTGGAGTTTCTAGTTGTGGAATTGCAGAGTCTCTGGTTGTGGAGTTTATAGTTGTGGAGTTTCTAGTTGTGGAGTCTCTAGTTGCGGAGTCTCTAGTTGTGAAGTTTCTAGTTGTGGAGTTTCTAGTTGTGGAGTTTCTGGTTGTGGAGTTTCTAGTTGTGGAGTTTCTAGTTGTGGAGTTTCCAGTTGTGGAGTATCTAGTTGTGGGGTTTCCAGTTGTGAAGTATCTAGTTGTAAAGTTTCCAGTTGTGAAGTATCTAGTTGTGGAGTTTTAAGTTGTGGAGTTTCTGGTTGCGGAGTTTCTAGTTGCGGAGTTTTTAATAGCGGAGTTTCTAGTTGTGAAGTTTCAAGTTGCGGACTCTCAAGTTGTGGAGTTTTCAGTTGTGGAGTTTTGAGTTGTGGAGTTTCTAGTTGTTGAGTTTCTAGTTGAGAAGTCTCTAGTTTTGCAGTTTTTAGTTGTGGAGTTTTTAGATATGGAATTTCTAGTTGCCGAGTATGTATTTGTGGAGTTTGTAGTTGTGGAGTTTGTAGTTGTGGAGTTTCTAGTTGGTGAGTCTCTAGTTGCGGAGTTTTTAGTTGTGGAGTTTCTAGTGGTGGAGTCTCTAGTTGCGGAGTTTCTAGTTGTGAAGTTTCTAGTTGTGGAGTTTCTAGTTTGGGAGTTTCTAGTTGTGGAGATTCTAGTTGTAGAGTCTCCTGTTGCGGAGTTGCTAGTTGTGGAGTTTCTAGTTGTGGAGTTTCCAGTTGTGAAGTTTCTAGTTGTGGAGTCTTAAGTTGTGGAGTCTTAAGTTGTGGAGTTTAAACTTGTGGAGTTTCAAGTTGTTGAGTCTATAGTTGTGGAGTTTCTAGTTGTGGATTTTCTAGTTGTGGAGTATCAGGTTGTGGATTTTTCAGTTGTGGAGTTTCTAGTTGTGGAGTTGCGGAGTCTCTAGTTGTGAAGTTTCTAGTTGCAGAGTCTCTAGTTGGGGAGTTTCCAGTTGTGGAGTCTCTAGATGTGGAGTTTCTAGTTGTCGAGTATCCAGTTGCGGAGTATCTAGTAGTGGAGTTTCGATTTGTGGAGTTTCTAGTTGTGGAGTTTCTAGTTGCGGAGTTCCTAGTTGTAGAGTTTCTAGTTGCGGAGTTTCTAGTTGTGGAGTTTCAAGTTGCGGAGTCTCATGCTGTGGAGTTTCTACTTGTTGAGTTTTTAGTTGTGGAGTTTCTAGTTGTTGAGTTTCTAGTTTGAAGTCTCTAGTTGTAGATTCTCTAGTTGTGGAGTCTCTAGTTTAGGAGTTTCTAGTTGAAGAGTTTTTAGTTGTGGAGTGTCTGGTTGTGGAGTTTCCAGTTGTGGAGTTTCGAGTTGTGGAGTTTCGAGTTTTGGAGTTTCTAGTTGTGGAGTTTTGAGTTGTGGAGTTTCTAGTTGTGTAGTTTCTAGTTGCGGAATCTCTAGCTGTGGATTTTCTAGTTGCGTAACTTAAGGTTGTGAGGTTTCAAGTTGTGGAGTTTTTAGTTGTGGAGTTTCTAGTTATGGAGTCTCTAGTTGTGTAGTTTCTAGCTGCAAAGTTTCTAGTTGTGGAGTTTCCAGTTGTGGAGTTTCTGGTTGTGGACTTTCTAGACATGAAATTTCTTGTAGCCGAGTCTCTATTTGTAGAGTTTGTAGTTGTGAAGTTTCTAGTTGTGGAGTCTCTAGTTGCAGAGTTTCTAGTTGTGGAGTTTCTAGTTGCGGAGTTTCCAGTTGTGGAGTTTCTAGTTCTTGAGTTTCTAGTTGCGGAGTATCTAGTTGTGGAGTTTCCAGTTGTGGAGTTTCCTGTTGTGGAGTATCTAGTTGTGGAGTTTCAAGTTGCGGAGTTTCTATTTTTGGAGTTTCTAGCTGCGGAGTTTCTAGTTGCAGAGTCTATGGTTGTGGAGTTTCTACTTGCGGAATCTCTAGTTGTGGAGTTTCTAGTTGTGGAGTTTCTAGTTGTGGAGTTTCCAGTTGTGGAGTTTCTGGTTGTGGACTTTCTAGACATGAAATTTCTTGTAGCCGAGTCTCTATTTGTAGAGTTTGTAGTTGTAGAGTTTCTAGTTGTGGAGTCTCTAGTTGCAGAGTTTCTAGTTGTGGAGTTTCTAGTTGTGGAGTTTCAAGTTGTGGAGTCTCTAGTTGTGGAGTTTCTAGTTGCGGAGTATCTAGTTGTGGAGTTTCCAGTTGTGTAGTTTCTAGTTCTGGAATTGCAGAGTCTCTGGTTGTGGATTTTCTAGATGTGGAGTTTCTAGCTGTGGAGTTTCGAGTTTTGGAGTCTCTAGTTGTGGAGTTTCTGGTTGTGGTGTTTCCAGTTGTGGAGTATCTAGTTGTGGAGTTTCCAGTTGTGAAGTATCTAGTTGTGGAGTTTCCAGTTGTGGAGTATCTAGTTGCGGAGTTTCAAGTTGCGGAGTTTCTAGTTGCGGAGTTTCTAGTTGCGAAGTTTTTAATAGCGGAGTTTCTAGTTGTGGAGTTTCTAGTTGTGGAGTTTCTAGCTGCGGAGTTTCTAGATGCAGAGTCTCTAGTTTTGGAGTTTCTGGTTGCGAATTCTCTAGTTGAGGAGTCTCTAGTTGTAGAGTTTCTAGTTGTGGAGGTTCTAGTTGTGAAGTTTCAAGTTGTGGAGTTTCTAGTTGCGGCGTCTCAAGTTGTGGAATTTCTAGTTGCGGAGTGTCTAGTTGTGGTGTTTCTAGCTGTGGAATTTCTTGTTGCGGAGTTTCTAGTAGCGGAGTTCCATATTTGAAGAGTCTCTAGTTGCGGAGTTTCTGGTTGTGGAGTGTCTAGTTGTGGAGTTTCCAGTTGTGTAGTTTCTAGTAGAGTTTCGAGTTTTGAAGTTTCTAGTTGTTGAGTTTCTAGTTTGAAGTCTCTAGTTGTAGATTCTCTAGTTGTGGAGTCTCTAGTTTAGGAGTTTCTAGTTGAAGAGTTTTTAGTTGTGGAGTGTCTAGATGTGGAGTTTCCAGTTGTGGAGTTTCTAGTTGTGGAGTTTCGAGTTTTGGAGTTTCCAGTTGTGGAGTTTCCAGTTGTGGAGTTTTTAGTTGTGGAGTTTCTAGTTGTTGAGTTTCTAGTTGAGAAGTCTCTAGTTTTGCAGTTTTTAGTTGTGGAGTTTCTAGATATGGAATTTCTAGTTGCCGAGTCTTTATTTGTGGAGTTTGTAGTTGCGGGGTTTCTAGTTGTGGAGTTTCTAGTTGGTGAGTCTCTTGTTGCGGAGTTTCTAGTTGTGGAGTTTCTAGTTGTGGAGTTTCTGGTTGTGCAGTTTCTAGTTGTGGAGTTTCTAGTTGTGGCGTCTCTAGCTGCGGAGTTTCTAGTTGCAGAGTCTCTAGTTTTGGAGTTTCTAGTTGCGAATTCTCTAGTTGAGGAGTCTCTATTTGTAGCGTTTCTAGTTGTGGAGTTTCTAGTTGTGGAGTTTCAAATTGTGGAGTTTCTAGTTGCGGCGTCTCAAGTTGAGGAGTTTCTAGTTGCGGAGTGTCTAGTTGTGGTGTTTCTAGCTGTGGAATTTCTAGTTGTGGAGTTTCTAGTTGCGGAGTTCCTAGTTGTAGAGTTTCTAGTTGCGGAGTTTCTAGTTTTGGAGTTTCAAGTTGCGGAGTGTCATGCTGTGGAGTTTCTACTTGTTGAGTTTTTAGTTGTGGAGTTTCTAGTTGTTGAGTTTCTAGTTTGAAGTCTCTAGTTGTAGATTCTCTAGTTGTGGAGTCTCTAGTTTAGGAGTTTCTAGTTGAAGAGTTTTTAGTTGTGGAGTGTCTAGTTGTGGAGTTTCCAGTTGTGGAGTTTCTAGTTGTGGAGTTTCTAGTTGTGTAGTTTCTAGCTGCGGAGTTTCTAGTTGCGGAGTTTCGATTTGTGGAGTTTCTAGCTGCGGAGATTCTAGTTGCAGAGTCTCTGGTTGTGGAGTTTTAGTTGCGGAATCTCTAGTTGTGGAGTTTCTAGTTGTGGAGTTTCTAGTTGTGGAGTTTCCAGTAGTGAATTTTCTGGTAGTGGACTTTCTAGACATGAAATTTCTTGTAGCCGAGTCTCTATTTGTAGAGTTTGTAGTTGTGGAGTTTCTAGTTATGGAGTTTCTAGTTGTGGAGTCCCTAGTTGCAGAGTTTCTAGTTGTGGAGTTTCTAATTGTGGAGTTTCTAGTTGTGGAGTCTCTAGTTGTGGAGTTTCAAGTTGTGGAGTCTAGTTGTGGAGTTTCTAGTTGTGGAGTTTCCAGTTTTGGAGTATCTAGTTGTGGAGTTTCCAGTTGTGAAGTTTCAAGTTGCGGAGTCTCAAGCTGTGGAGTTTCTAGTTTCGGAGTTTCTAGTTGGGGAGTTTCTAGTTGTGGAGTTTCTAGTTGTGGAGTCTTAAGTTGTGGAGTTTAAACGTGTGGAGTTTGAAGCTGTGGAGTCTATAGTTGTGGAGTTTTTAGTTGTGGAGTTTCTAGTTGTTGAGTTTCTAGTTGTGAAGTCTCTAGTTTTGCAGTTTCTAGTTGAGGAGTTTCTAGTTTTGGAGTTTCAAGTTGTTGAGTTTGTAGTTATAGAGTCTCCTGTTGCGGAGTTTCTAGTTGCGGAGTTTCTAGTTGGGGAGTTCCTAGTTGTGGAGTTTCTAGTTGTGGAGTCTTAAGTTGTGGAGTTTAAACGTGTGGAGTTTGAAGCTGTGGAGTCTATAGTTGTGGAGTTTTTAGTTGTGGATTTTCTAGTTGTGGAGTATCTAGTTGTGGATTTTTCAGTTGTGGAGTTTATAGTTGTGGAGTTGCGGAGTCTCTAGCTGTGGAGTTTCTAGTTGCAGAGTATCTACTTGTGGAGTTTCAAGTTGTGGAGTCTCTAGATGTGGAGTTTCTAGTTGTCGAGTTTCCAGTTGTGGAGTATCTAGTAGTGGAGTTTCGAGTTGTGGAGTTTTAAGTTGTGGAGTTTCTAGTTGCGGAGTTTCTAGTTGCGCAGTTTTTAATAGCGGAGTTTCTAGTTGTGAAGTTTCAAGTTGCGGACTCTCAAGTTGTGGAGTTTTCAGTTGTGGAGTTTCAAGTTGTTGAGTCTATAGTTGTGGAGTTTCTAGTTGTGGATTTTCTAGTTGTGGAGTATATAGTTGTGGATTTTTCAGTTGTGGAGTTTCTAGTTGTGGAGTTGCGGAGTCTCTAGTTGTGAAGTTTCTAGTTGCAGAGTCTCTAGTTGGGGAGTTTCCAGTTGTGGAGTCTCTAGATGTGGAGTTTCTAGTTGTCGAGTATCCAGTTGCGTAGTATCTAGTAGTGGAGTTTCGAGTTGTGGAGTTTCTAGTTGTGGACTTTCTAGTTGCGGAGTTCCTAGTTGTAGAGTTTCTAGTTGCGGAGTTTCTAGTTGTGGAGTTTCAAGTTGCGGAGTCTCATGCTGTGGAGTTTCTACTTGTTGAGTTTTTAGTTGTGGAGTTTCTAGTTGTTGAGTTTCTAGTTTGAAGTCTCTAGTTGTAGATTCTCTAGTTGTGTAGTCTCTAGTTTAGGAGTTTCTAGTTGAAGAGTTTTTAGTTGTGGAGTGTCTGGTTGTGGAGTTTCCAGTTGTGGAGTTTCGAGTTGTGGAGTTTCGAGTTTTGGAGTTTCTAGTTGTGGAGTTTTGAGTTGTGGAGTTTCTAGTTGTGTAGTTTCTAGTTGCGGAATCTCTAGCTGTAGATTTTCTAGTTGCGTAACTTAAGGTTGTGAGGTTTCAAGTTGTGGAGTTTTTAGTTGTGGAGTTTCTAGTTGTGGAGTTTCTAGTTGTGGAGTCTCTAGTTGTGTAGTTTCTAGCTGCAAAGTTTCTAGTTGTGGAGTTTCCAGTTGTGGAGTTTCTGGTTGTGGACTTTCTAGACATGAAATTTCTTGTAGCCGAGTCTCTCTTTGTAGAGTTTGTAGTTGTGGAGTTTCTAGTTGTGGAGTCTCTAGTTGCAGAGTTTCTAGTTGTGGAGTTTCTAGTTGTGGAGTTTCAAGTTGTGGAGTTTCTAGTTGTTGAGTTTCTAGTTGCGGAGTATCTAGTTGTGGAGTTTCCAGTTGTGGAGTTTCTAGTTGTGAAATTGCAGAGTCTCTGGTTGTGGATTGTCTAGTTGTGGAGTTTCTAGTTGTGGAGTTTCGAGTTTTGGAGTCTCTAGTTGTGGAGTTTCTCGTTGTGGAGTTTCCAGTTGTGGAGTATCTAGTTGAGGAGTCTCTAGTTGTAGAGTTTCTAGTTGTGGAGTTTCTAGTTGTGAAGTTTCAAGTTGTGGAGTTTCTAGTTGCGGCGTCTCAAGTTGTGGAGTTTCTAGTTGCGGAGTGTCAAGTTGTGGTGTTTCTAGTTGTGGAATTTCTTGTTGCGGAGTATCTAGTTGTGGAGTTTGCAGTTGTGGAGTTTCTAGTTGTGGAATTGCAGAGTCTCTGCTTGTGGAGTTTGTAGTTTGGAGTTTCTAGTTGTGGAGTCTCTAGTTGCGGAGTCTCTAATTGTGAAGTTTCTAGTTGTGGAGTTTCTTGTTGTGGAGTTTCTGGTTGTGGAGTTTCTAGTTGTGGAGTGTCTAGTTGTGGAGTTTCCGGTTGTGGAGTTTCGAGTGTTGGAGTTTCTAGTTGTGGAGTTTCTAGTTCTGGAGTTTCTAGTTGTGGAGTTTCCAGTGATGGAGTCTTTAGTTGTGGACTTTCTAGACATGAAATTTCTTGTAGCCGTGTCTTTATTTGTAGAGTTTGTAGTTGTGGAGTTTCTAGTTTTGGAGTTTCTAGTTGTGTAGTCTCTAGTTGCAGAGTTTCTAGTTGTGGAGTTTCTAGTTGTGGAGTTTCAAGTTGTGGAGTCTCTAGTTGTGGAGTTTCTAGTTGCGGAGTATCTAGTTGTGGAGTTTGCAGTTGTGGAGTTTCTAGTTGTGGAATTGCAGAGTCTCTGGTTGTGGAGTTTATAGTTGTGGAGTTTCCAGTTGTGGAGTCTCTAGTTGCGGAGTCTCTAGTTGTGAAGTTTCTAGTTGTGGAGTTTCTAGTTGTGGAGTTTCTGGTTGTGGAGTTTCTAGTTGTGGAGTTTCTAGTTGTGGAGTTTCCAGTTGCGGAGTATCTAGTTGTGGGGTTTCCAGTTGTGAAGTATCTAGTTGTAAAGTTTCCAGTTGTGGAGTATCTAGTTGTGGAGTTTTAAGTTGTGGAGTTTCTAGTTGCGGAGTTTCTAGTTGCGGAGTTTTTAATAGCGGAGTTTCTAGTTGTGAAGTTTCAAGTTGCGGACTCTCAAGTTGTGGAGTTTTCAGTTGTGGAGTTTTGAGTTGTGGAGTTTCTAGTTGTTGAGTTTCTAGTTGAGAAGTCTCTAGTTTTGCAGTTTTTAGTTGTGGAGTTTTTAGATATGGAATTTCTAGTTGCCGAGTATGTATTTGTGGAGTTTGTAGTTGTGGAGTTTGTAGTTGTGGAGTTTCTAGTTGGTGAGTCTCTAGTTGCGGAGTTTTTAGTTGTGGAGTTTCTAGTGGTGGAGTCTCTAGTTGCGGAGTTTCTAGTTGTGAAGTTTCTAGTTGTGGAGTTTTTAGTTTTGGAGTTTCTAGTTGTGGAGATTCTAGATGTAGAGTCTCCTGTTGCGGAGTTGCTAGTTGTGGAGTTTCTAGTTGTGGAGTTTCCAGTTGTGAAGTTTCTAGTTGTGGAGTCTTAAGTTGTGGAGTTTAAACTTGTGGAGTTTCAAGTTGTTGAGTCTATAGTTGTGGAGTTTCTAGTTGTGGAGTATCAGGTTGTGGATTTTTCAGTTGTGGAGTTTCTAGTTGTGGAGTTGCGGAGTCTCTAGTTGTGAAGTTTCTAGTTGCAGAGTCTCTAGTTGGGGAGTTTCCAGTTGTGGAGTTTCTAGTTTTGGAGTTTCTAGTTGTGTAGTCTCTAGTTGCATAGTTTCTAGTTGTGGAGTTTCTAGTTGTGGAGTATCAAGTTGTGGAGTCTCTAGTTGTGGAGTTTCTAGTTGCGGAGTATCTAGTTGTGGAGTTTGCAGTTGTGGAGTTTCTAGTTGTGGAATTTCAGAGTCTCTGGTTGTGGAGTTTATAGTTGTGGAGTTTCTAGTTGTGGAGTCTCTAGTTGCAGAGTCTCTAGTTGTGAAGTTTCTAGTTGTGGAGTTTCTAGTTGTGGAGTTTCTGGTTGTGGAGTTTCTAGTTGTGGAGTTTCTAGTTGTGGAGTTTCCAGTTGTGGAGTATCTAGTTGTGGGGTTTCCAGTTGTGAAGTATCTAGTTGTAAAGTTTCCAGTTGTGAAGTATCTAGTTGTGGAGTTTTAAGTTGTGGAGTTTCTGGTTGCGGAGTTTCTAGTTGCGGAGTTTTTAATAGCGGAGTTTCTAGTTGTGAAGTTTCAAGTTGCGGACTCTCAAGTTGTGGAGTTTTCAGTTGTGGAGTTTTGAGTTGTGGAGTTTCTAGTTGTTGAGTTTCTAGTTGAGAAGTCTCTAGTTTTGCAGTTTTTAGTTGTGGAGTTTTTAGATATGGAATTTCTAGTTGCCGAGTATGTATTTGTGGAGTTTGTAGTTGTGGAGTTTGTAGTTGTGGAGTTTCTAGTTGGTGAGTCTCTAGTTGCGGAGTTTTTAGTTGTGGAGTTTCTAGTGGTGGAGTCTCTAGTTGCGGAGTTTCTAGTTGTGAAGTTTCTAGTTGTGGAGTTTCTAGTTTTGGAGTTTCTAGTTGTGGAGATTCTAGTTGTAGAGTCTCCTGTTGCGGAGTTGCTAGTTGTGGAGTTTCTAGTTGTGGAGTTTCCAGTTGTGAAGTTTCTAGTTGTGGAGTCTTAAGTTGTGGAGTTTAAACTTGTGGAGTTTCAAGTTGTTGAGTCTATAGTTGTGGAGTTTCTAGTTGTGGATTTTCTAGTTGTGGAGTATCAGGTTGTGGATTTTTCAGTTGTGGAGTTTCTAGTTGTGGAGTTGCGGAGTCTCTAGTTGTGAAGTTTCTAGTTGCAGAGTCTCTAGTTGGGGAGTTTCCAGTTGTGGAGTCTCTAGATGTGGAGTTTCTAGTTGTCGAGTATCCAGTTGCGGAGTATCTAGTAGTGGAGTTTCGAGTTGTGGAGTTTCTAGTTGTGGAGTTTCTAGTTGCGGAGTTCCTAGTTGTAGAGTTTCTAGTTGCGGAGTTTCTAGTTGTGGAGTTTCAAGTTGCGGAGTCTCATGCTGTGGAGTTTCTACTTGTTGAGTTTTTAGTTGTGGACTTTCTAGTTGTTGAGTTTCTAGTTTGAAGTCTCTAGTTGTAGATTCTCTAGTTGTGGAGTCTCTAGTTTAGGAGTTTCTAGTTGAAGAGTTTTTAGTTGTGGAGTGTCTGGTTGTGGAGTTTCCAGTTGTGGAGTTTCGAGTTGTGGAGTTTCGAGTTTTGGAGTTTCTAGTTGTGGAGTTTTGAGTTGTGGAGTTTCTAGTTGTGTTGTTTCTAGTTGCGGAATCTCTAGCTGTGGATTTTCTAGTTGCGTAACTTAAGGTTGTGAGGTTTCAAGTTGTGGAGTTTTTAGTTGTGGAGTTTCTAGTTATGGAGTCTCTAGTTGTGTAGTTTCTAGCTGCAAAGTTTCTAGTTGTGGAGTTTCCAGTTGTGGAGTTTCTGGTTGTGGACTTTCTAGACATGAAATTTCTTGTAGCCGAGTCTCTATTTGTAGAGTTTGTAGTTGTGGAGTTTCTAGTTGTGGAGTCTCTAGTTGCAGAGTTTCTAGTTGTGGAGTTTCTAGTTGTGGAGTTTCCAGTTGTGGAGTTTCTAGTTGTTGAGTTTCTAGTTGCGGAGTATCTAGTTGTGGAGTTTCCAGTTGTGGAGTTTCCAGTTGTGGAGTATCTAGTTGTGGAGTTTCAAGTTGCGGAGTTTCTATTTTTGGAGTTTCTAGCTGCGGAGTTTCTAGTTGCAGAGTCTATGGTTGTGGAGTTTCTAGTTGCGGAATCTCTAGTTGTGGAGTTTCTAGTTGTGGAGTTTCTAGTTGTGGAGTTTCCAGTTGTGGAGTTTCTGGTTGTGGACTTTCTAGACATGAAATTTCTTGTAGCCGAGTCTCTATTTGTAGAGTTTGTAGTTGTAGAGTTTCTAGTTGTGGAGTCTCTAGTTGCAGAGTTTCTAGTTGTGGAGTTTCTAGTTGTGGAGTTTCAAGTTGTGGAGTCTCTCGTTGTGGAGTTTCTAGTTGCGGAGTATCTAGTTGTGGAGTTTCCAGTTGTGTAGTTTCTAGTTCTGGAATCGCAGAGTCTCTGGTTGTGGATTTTCTAGATGTGGAGTTTCTAGCTGTGGAGTTTCGAGTTTTGGAGTCTCTAGTTGTGGAGTTTCTGGTTGTGGTGTTTCCAGTTGTGGAGTATCTAGTTGTGGAGTTTCCAGTTGTGAAGTATCTAGTTGTGGAGTTTCCAGTTGTGGAGTATCTAGTTGCGGAGTTTCAAGTTGCGGAGTTTCTAGTTGCGGAGTTTCTAGTTGCGAAGTTTTTAATAGCGGAGTTTCTAGTTGTGGAGTTTCTAGTTGCGGAGTTTCTAGTTGCGGAGTTCCATATTTGAAGAGTCTCTAGTTGCGGAGTTTCTAGTTGTGGAGTGTCTAGTTGTGGAGTTTCCAGTTGTGTAGTTTCTAGTAGAGTTTCGAGTTTTGAAGTTTCTAGTTGTTGAGTTTCTAGTTTGAAGTCTCTAGTTGTAGATTCTCTAGTTGTGGAGTCTCTAGTTTAGGAGTTTCTAGTTGAAGAGTTTTTAGTTGTGGAGTGTCTAGATGTGGAGTTTCCAGTTGTGGAGTTTCTAGTTGTGGAGTTTCGAGTTTTGGAGTTTCCAGTTGTGAAGTTATCAGTTGTGGAGTTTCTAGTTGTAGAGTTTGTAGTTGCGGAATCTCTAGCTGTGGATTTTCTAGTAGCGTAACTTAAGGTTGTGAGGTTTCAAGTTGTGGAGTTTCTAGTTGTAGAGTTTCTAGTTGTGGAGTCTCTAGTTGTGTAGTTTCTAGCTGTGGAGTTTCAAATTGTGGAGTTTCTAGTTGCAGAGTCTCTGGTTGTGGAGTTTCTAGTTGCGGAGTCTCTAGTTGTGGAGTTTCTAGTTGTGGAGTTTCTAGTTGTGGAGTTTCCAGTTGTGGAGTTTTTAGTTGTGGAGTTTCTAGTTTTGGAGTTTCTGGTTGTGGAGTTTCTAATTGTGGAGTTTTCAGTTGTGGAGTTTTGAGTTGTGGAGTTTCTAGTTGTGGAGTCTCAAGTTGTGGAGTTTAAAGTTGAGGAGTTTCAAGTTGTGGAGTCTCTAGTTGTGGAGTTTCTAGTTGCGGAGTATCTAGTTGTGGAGTTTCCAGTTGTGGAGTTTCTAGTTGTGGAGTTGCGGAGTCTCTAGTTGTGGAGTTTCAAGTCGTGGCGTCTAGTTGTGGAGTTTCTAGTTGTGGAGTTTCCAGTTGTGGAGTATCTAGTTGTGGAGTTTCCAGTTGTGAAGTTTCAAGTTGCGGATTCTCAAGTTGTGGAGTTTCCAGTTGTGGAGTTTTAGTTGTGGAGTTTCTAGTTATTGAGTTTCTAGTTGAGAAGTCTCTAGTTTTGAAGTTTTTAGTTGTGGAGTTTCTAGATATGGAATTTCTAGTTGCCGAGTATTTATTTGTGGAGTTTGTAGTTGTGGGGTTTCTAGTTGTGGAGTTTCTAGTTGGTGAGTCTCTAGTTGCGGAGTTTCTAGTTGTGGAGTTTCTAGTTGTGGAGTTTCTGGTTGTGGAGTTTCTAGTTGTGGAGTTTCTAGTTGTGGCGTCTCTAGCTGCGGAGTTTCTAGTTGCAGAGTCTCTAGTTTTGGAGTTTCTAGTTGCGAATTCTCTAGTTGAAGAGTCTCTAGTTGTAGCGTTTCTAGTTGTGGAGTTTCTAGTTGTGGAGTTTCAAATTGTGGAGGTTCTGGTTGCGGCGTCTCAAGTTGTGGAGTTTCTAGTTGCGGAGTGTCTAGTTGTGGTGTTTCTAGCTGTGGAATTTCTAGTTGTGGAGTTTCTAGTTGCGGAGTTCCTAGTTGTAGAGTTTCTAGTTGCGGAGTTTCTAGTTGTGGAGTTTCAAGTTGCGGAGTGTCATGCTGTGGAGTTTCTACTTGTTGAGTTTTTAGTTGTGGAGTTTCTAGTTGTTGAGTTTCTAGTTTGAAGTCTCTAGTTGTAGATTCTCTAGTTGTGGAGTCTCTAGTTTAGGAGTTTCTAGTTGAAGAGTTTTTAGTTGTGGAGTGTCTAGTTGTGGAGTTTCCAGTTGTGGAGTTTCGAGTCGTGGAGTTTCTAGTTGCGGAGTTTCTAGTTGTGTGGTTTCTAGCTGCGGAGTTTCTAGTTGCGGAGT